>NW_027413362.1:47500-78313 GCF_048544455.1 Silene latifolia | reverse complement strand
GAACATATAATTTTGAAATGGAAAGTGAAATGATTCCCTTAAAAGAAAATTTAAAAGAGATGTACAAGTGTGCTAAAACGACGAAAATGTCGATATCGTCTCGAAATGCGTGCCCGCGAAATTAGGAAACACGAAATATGGTAACTTTGATGTATTTACCAAAATAATAACCCGTAAGAATAGGAAATTATTCGCTAAGGAAATTAGGAAAGATCCAATGCGGAAAATCACGAAACGTTCTTTGAGGAAGAGACGCAACGGGAGAGCTGCGTCTCTTTGAAGAGGCGCGGCGAGTCTTGCTGTTCCCGTATCCGTCCTGGCGGATTTTAGGAAACAGATTTTAGTATAATTAAAGACGTCGATGGAGGTTTTATTCACACAAATCTTCCATCTTTCTTTTGTCTTATTACATAAAATTCTCAAAATAATCCTTCATCATGATTACTTTAGAGATTCGTCTAAAAGAGTGGACAAATGAGTTCTCCAACATGAAGAAGTATGACATGGGTGCTTATAATTTTGGAGCACTCTTGAGCTTGAAATTGATCAAGGTGGTCAAACCATTCCTAGATGCTTGTCTTGATTATTGGGACCCGAATCATCACGTTTTTGCTTTCCCGGAGGTGACATTTGCCCATTTCTGAAGAAATTCTTTGCGATCGGTGGGTGGGATCCCGAACACTTGCCTGCTATTCCTTCTACTTCACAAGGGTATAAGAACAAATTTAGAGACTTGCTTGGGTTGGCAAGAATTGAGGTGGACCGTCTAGTGACCTTGAAAGGAGTGCGAATGTTGGATTTTATCGACCGATTCATTAACAAGGCCGACCCCACCATCTCTTATGTTGCTAGGCGAAGGGCATTCGGATTTTGCTTGTTACATGTATATATCCTTCAAGGGCATGTCGATGAGGATTTGAGAGGTGACCCTCGTCTTTTGAGCCTAGTTGAGCAAATGGAGCTGCGCAGGAGCCCAACCTGTTTATGTTTAGGAGAGATCCTATTGGGTTTGGATAACAGGAAAGCCAATCGTGACCTACCTTATTTGGGAAGTCCCATTATCTTGCAGGTAAAAGAACACTTTTCTTTTTTTTTCTTTGTTTTTTTTTCGTTTTTTTTTTTCGTTTTTGATTTTGACACCTGCTTTTTGGTAGGTTTGGCTAATGGAACGTCTTCGATTGATCGAGCCCCCAGTTCACGTTCCTTCTTATCATGCTCGTTCAATTGCAATGAGGACCAGGCTTTACATGGTGGACTTCACTCGAGTGTGCAATTACTGGGAAAAAAAATTGAAAAGTGATGATGGCCCTTTGATTAGGTGGGTTGTACCATGGTGGCATCTCAAATCTGTCATTGGAGTATCTTCCTTGGATCCTACCCGATCTGTGCGCATTCGTGGCTTGGAGTTCATGATATGCATCTTCCCGGAGAGGCTGATGAGACAGGTTGGACTGAAGCAGACAATCCCGAAGCTTGACACCGTCCCGCAGACTGCTGTGGCGCTTACTACTGAGAGTCGAAGGGAGTGGGCCATTAAATGGGCTCAAAGAAACGCGTGGTTCTTGAACTCTTCTGTTAGTGCATTATGGGTGTCGGACTCCTATCTGCGGTGGAGGAAAGCTGCTACTCCGGAGGAGCGCGAAAGATTGAGGAAGCGCGAGCCCGTTGACTACAAGGTGCGCGAGGTGGAAAAGGAGAAAGAGAAGCATCTGACCGAGGGAGAAGGGGAAGCCGGGTTTCGAGTTGTTCATCCTTCGAAGAAACTGAAGACCTCTCCTGCCGTCGAGAAAGTGATTGGCAAGAATGGGAAGGCTAGGCCTCGAGAAAGACCGTTGGTGATCAGGTCCGAAGTGGCGCAAGAGCGTCCGACTCGAGGTCGCGACAAGAAATATGACAAAAATGACAAGGGCAAAGGGAAAATGGAGGAATAGCCCAAGTCTTTATTATTATTGTAATAAGAAGGTGGGGTTTTTAGAATCCTAGCCTATTTTTCTTTTTGCATTATCATTATTATTATTATGTAACGTATTATTATTATTATTGAATGAAATAAAAGAGGTTAATTGGTTATGAAACCGTTGTGATTTTCTATTTATTATTCTTGTCGAATTCCAAATGCAATTGCAAATGTCCTTCTATTTACATTTCGAAATTAATGGGTTGTATCCCGCGAAGGATTGCCTACGTATTCATTAAAAAAAATGAAATCAAACCCTTGCGCGTAGTTCGAGTAAATGTAAAAGAATAATTGTTCTAAGCAAGAGCTTGTAATGAACTTAGAGGATAAGCATGAGCTTTTACTTACTCTTAAGATACAATTTAGTTTATTTGATGATATGAGGATGACAAATTGTCAAAATGCAAGAGCATGGTGACATTAGCTTATTCAGCTTGGCCAGGGGCCGTTGGTTTAGTGTCACAAGAGCGACACGTGAGGTTACGCGAGGCGCGTTTTTGTTCCTATTCTAGGCATAATACCGCTTTAGTTGGTCAAGGTTTGTCGGGTTTGCAAACTCATTCCCATCTAGGTCTGTGATCCTAACCGCACCCCCCTGGAAGTATGGACTTGACTAGAAATGGCCCGGCCCAATTAGATTTGAATTTTACCCGTGGATCGACAGGCAAAAGAACTCTAACCGACTTGAGTACTAAGTCTCCTTCCTTGATGTTCCTTGGCTTGACCCTTTTGTTGAAGGCTCGTTTGATACGTGCTTGATATGTTTGGACATTATGTAATGCGCGTAGTCTACGTTCATCCAAGAGGATGAGTTCTTTATATCTATCCCTCTTCCAATCGGCTTCTGGGATTTGACTTTCGAGTAAGATACACAATGATGGTATTTCTAACTCACTGGTCAGACGACTTCCATGCCATAGGTCAAATAGAAAGGGGTGGCCCCAGTGGGCGTCCTAACGGATGTGCGATATCCCCACAAAGCAAAGGGTATCTTGCTTGGCCAATATCGATAGTTGTCAATCATTTTCTTGAGAATTGTGACAACGTTCTTGTTCGCTGCCTCTACCGCGCCATTAGTCTGTGGTCTATACGGCGAAGAGTGGTGATGCCTAATTTTGTACTTGGCTAGCAATTGCTCAGTCTCAGCTTGGAAATGCGATCCATTATCACAAATGATTTCATGTGGGCAACCGTATCGACAGATGATGTTGTTTTGTATGAACTTTGCCACATTTTTAGCCGTGAGACTAGTGTAGGAAGCCGCTTCTACCCATTTGGTGAAATAGTCAATTGCCACTAGGATGAAACAGTGACCTCCTGTTACGGCTGGAGTTATCTTCCCGATTATATCAATTCCCCAAGCAGAAAATGGCCAAGGAGATGTCATCGTATAAAGTAGTGAAGCAGAGACATGCTGTACATTCCCGAAGATTTGGCAATTGTGGCAATGTCTTACGTATTTGATGCAATCGGATTCCATTGTGGTCCAATAATACCCCAAACGTGTGATTTTCTTTGCCATCATGGGCCCACTCATGTGAGGACCGCATTCTCCATCATGGACTTCTTCCATCACTTTTCGCGCCTGTGAATGATCAAGGCAACGTAGGACTACACCAAGAGGTGTTCTTTTGTATAGCTCTCCTTGCATGAGAACATATTTGGAAGCTAGTAGGCGTATAACACGTTGTCCCCTTTTGTCCATATCCGGTGGATAGGTACCGTTGAGCTTGAAATTTAGGATTGCTTGGAACCAAGGTTCCTCCGTGATTTCCTCTTCATTGGTGATTTGGTGGACGTAAGCTGGCTCTGATCGTCGTTCGATACATAAAGGCATTTCCACCATGTCATCTGGCATATTAATCAAAGATGCAAGTTTTGCAAGAGCATCTGCAAATTGATTTTCTTCCGAGGTAGGTGTAGATAGGTCACGTGATCAAAGAATTGGGCAACCTGGTCTATTCGGCGCTTGATAAGGTGCTAGGCTTTAACGCTTCGGATCTTCCAAGATCCCGTAATTTGTTGATGATCGGGATGAATCCCCATGTACTCGAAGGTTTTTGATGCCTACGCTCACTGCCGCTTGTAGCCCAATGAGACAAGCTTCGTATTCTGCAGCGTTGTTTGTCACCTCGAAGTCGAGTTTGACAGAGATCGGTGTATGCTCGCCTTCAGGAGAAATAAGCAACACTCCTATTCCATATCCTCTTAAATTTGATGCTCCATCGAAATAAAGGTCCCAGGAGTCTACATCGGTTTGGAGTATATCCTCGTCTGGAAATGACCAAGTATCTATCGTTTGTGCATCATGGATGGGATTTTCTCGCAAAGAAATCGGCAACGTGCGCCCTTTTATGACCTTCGAGGGCACGTATTTGAGATCGAACTCTGAGAGCATCAAACTCCATCTTGCTAGGCGTCCGTTGAGGACGGGTTTCTCGAAGAGGTATTTGATTGGATCCATTTTGGAGTATATTTTGACGGAGTAGCTAAGCATGTAATGACGTAGCTTCTTCGTCGCCCACATAAGAGCGAGGCATGTCTTTTCGAGTTGTGAGTATTTGCACTCGTACTCCAAGAACTTCTTACTAAGGTAGTAGATAGCCCTTTCTTCCTTTCCTATGGTTTGAGCTAGCATGGCGCCCATGGTCATTTGGAGTTCTTGTGAAATATAAACCAAGAGGTTGATCTCGTTGAGGTGGCATGAGCACTGGTGGTTTAGCTAATATCTCCTTGACTCGGTCGAACGCCTTTTGACAGTTATCATCCCACATGGTGTGGTCTGTTTTCTTGAGCTTTTTGAATATAGGTTAACAGATAATGGTGAGTTTCAATATGAACCGACTTATATATTGCACTTTTCCCAGGAATCCTCTGACTTCCTTTTATGTTTGAGGTTGTGGCATTTCAATCAAGGCTTTGATATTGGAAGGGTCTATTTCTATACCTCGTTGGCTAACGACGTATCCCAGGAGTTTGCCAGATGTCACTCCGAATGCGCATTTCTGAGGATTTAGCCTCATGTTGTACTTTCGTAGCCTTGAGAAGAATTTGCGAAGGTTCGCAATATGCCCTTCTCTATCCTTGGACTTGACAATCATGTCGTCTACGTATACCTCAACTTCTTTGTGCATCATGTCATGTAGGAGGGTAGTTGCGGTGCGTTAATATGTAGCTCCGGCGTTGATTAACCCAAACGGCATGACCGTGTAGCAATAGGTTCCCCATTGAGTGACAAAGGCGGTCTTATGCATGTCTTCCATGGCCATCTTGATTTGGTTATAACCTGCGTACCCATCCATGAAGGATAGTAACGCGTGATCTGCGGTATTGTCCACCAATATGTCGATATGTGGTAGAGGAAAGTCATCTTTAGGACTTGCTTTGTTTAAGTCTCTAAAATCAACACAAACACAGATTCTCCCATCCTTTTTGGGCACGGGTACTATGTTGGCTACCCAGTCAGAGTACTCGGAAACTTTGATGAACCCGGCTTTGAATTGTTTATCCACCTCCTCCTTAATCTTGAGAGCCCATTCTGTCCTCATTCTTCGAAGCTTCTGTTTGACGGGCTTGAAACCTGGCCTAATTGGGATTCTATGTTCGGCGATATCTCTGTCGATCCCTGGCATGTCTTTGTAGGACCAAGCAAAAATGTCTTTGAACTCGTTTAGGAGGTCTATGAAGTCGGCCCTTTCGGTGGGGCTTAGGGTTGTCCCTATCCTAAGTTCTTGAGGTTCCAATTCGGTTCCTACATTGATGGGTTTGGTGTTCTCTATTACTGGTCCCCCTTCCCCCTCTTGAAGTATTTCCTTGGCTATGTAGGGGGTATCTCAATCAAGTCCGGATCTGGGTCATCCTCGGTATCATCGTAAATGCAGTGCATTCAAGATAACACAAAGAGTAAGCAGAAACTGATTTATTCATATTAAAGTTTGAGAAAAGTTGAAACAAAGAAGCCATCGATCTGTGGTCGGTGGCGGCAAAGGACAGTTGTTGGGACATTACCCAAACTATCACATTATTTGAGGCTAAGCTAGGAGAAACAAAGGGAATGGAGATGACGACGGAGGAGACTCCTTAGTAACTTCTCTAGACTCGACTCGACTCCGACTCGACTCGACTCGAATTCATCATCTTCCGGTTCTCCTTTGAACATCTCTCCTTCTCCGATTGTGAGCTTGAAGAGTCTTCCTTGATTATTGGTCCACTTGATTGATTTTCCCCATCCTTTTCTGTTTGGTTCGCGTTTGTTTACGTGATTAACGCGGTAGGTTTGAAGTGATCGTCTTGAAGTATCATGGTAATGATCTCATCTGCGCGCTCTAACAAATCGATCTTCTCCAAATAGTAGACTAACATCTTGTTCGTCTAAGCAAGGTGCTTGACGAGCTTTGACGGTAGGGAACCGTTTACGGAGGAATGAAGTAGCAATCGTGAAAGATCTCGATTCCGGCTAGCTTCTTTCCGAGGTAGTGCCAAGGTTCGGGAAATCCGTGAAAGATTTCTTGACTTCCTTCCCCAACGAAGTATCCATTTAGGGTAGGGAGATAGGGTCGAATTTGCACTCCTACGTGCTTATGGCTTTGAACTTGAGCGATCATCTTGAGAACTTCCTCTTTAGTGGGTTTGTATCCTAGGCCAAGTGGTATTCTTTTTGAGTTGCCTTCCTTGTAGGGTGCGAAGGTGTTTCTTCGGACAGGGTTCAAAGGCATTCCAAGGAAGGATCCCTGGGATTTGAGAATGTGGTTGACCACCAATTTGGAGTAGGGATCATAGTATAGGGGTGCCAACTCACTTTCTATGACACTTATGCTTTGAAAGCCCCCAAGTTCATATACTGGATCCACAAGGACTTGATTATTTGACTTCTTTTCGATTATTGCTTTGATGGGTGACGAAGTGATCGTTGCTACTTTGTCATTTAGTGGAATTTTGATCTTTTGGTGAAGGGTGGATGTTACTGCTTTGGAAGCGTGAATCCAAGGTCTTCCCAGAAGTATGTTGAAGGAAGCTTCAATGTCCACTATTTGTAAGTTAACCTTTCGCTCAATTGGCCCTGTGGCTATGGTTAGGTTAACGAGTCCTACTACCTTTCGTCTTGTACCGTCATATGCGCGAACACCTTGATTGGTAGGGGTCCAATCCGACTCTTTCATGCCTAGTTTGTACGCCGTTTTCAGGGGTATGACATTGATCGCGAAGCCATCATCTACCAAGGTCATTGGTACATTCTTCTTTAAGCAAATGACAGTGATGTAGAGAGCTAAGTTGTGACTAGCGCCAAAGGGTGGCAAATCTTCATCTGAGAAAGTAATAGGAATACTTAGCTTCGGTGATTCTTGGAAGACCAAGTTGACTACATCGTCGGGTGTGGAGTTATGCGCTACATTTAGTTTGGCCAAAGCTTGCAGTAAAGCTTGGCGATGTGGGAATGAGCTTGCTACTAGTTGCCAGACTGAAAGATCATCCTTTGTATTTTGTAATTGCTTGAGCAAATGATCAGTAGAGTCATCTTCGTTATCATTTGGTGTGATAACGTTGGTTGGACCATTTTGAGTAGTACTTTGATATGGACGCCCCGAACGAGTTAGGTGGTCTACATCTTGGTCTTCACCATTTTGGACTATTTCCTTGACTAGGGAGTGTTCAATGAGATACTCGTCTTCATCGTTATAGGCCCATACTCCATTGACTGTAGCTAGTTCCCTCATTCTCATGATCTCGTCTTCTAATTGTGTAATTTGGTCGATTAGTTTATCAACCACGGCGACTACTTCTTGCATATTAGCATTTTGGGAAAAGATTAGTGGCGCATGTTCTTTAGGTGTTGCATTGGGGTCATGTAAAGTTATCACCACATTTTCCAATTCCGAAACTTGCATATCCATACTTGTTGCCCATTTGATGAAGTCGGTAATGGTAGGGGAAATAAGAGAGTAGAACCCTTCATTCTCGATCGCTTGGATCTCATCTTCGATTTGGAGAAATGAGGTGTGAACAATCTAAGGTAGATTCTTCACTTGTGATCACTAGAATTCCAAGAGGATTCGAGTTTTGTTGGGCTTACCCCACAGGCGGTATTGGTAATCGACCATCCTCAATCATGTCTTGGAGCGCATTTTTCAATTTGTAGCATTTTTCTATGTCATGTCCCTTACCCCTATGATATTCGCAGTATGAGTTTTCGTCCCAGAACTTGGACTTCTTTTCTGGTTCGGGCGTAGGGCCTATGGGTTGGAGCTTGCCTTGTTTCATTAACCTTTTTAGAGCATTGGAGTAAGTGTCCCCAAGATTTGTAAATTTCCTTGGTGGGGTGCTTTTCTTGGATGGCTCGAGGAGGTTAACTTCATCGGTCTTGCTAGTAGAGCCGTAAGAACGACTTGTTGAGCCTTGATATCCATGACCTACCGTTTTGGACAAGAGCCCTTTACGGATGTCATCTTCGATCCTTGTTCCCAGTATGGTTAAGTCTTTGAAAGTTTTGATGTTTTGGTATCTCAAATGATTTGCATAGATGGGCTTTAGGTTGTCCACGAACTTCTCCACAAGGGTAACTTCATCCGGCGTTCAACTAGTTGGAGTGCTTGTTTTGTGTGGATTTTGCACAGGCGAAATCGGTCGGTGATATTGTGTAGGGTTAACTAGCTCTAATTAGACTATTGGTCGGTCGTCGTCGGTACGATATTGAGGTATAAATAAAATAACAACAATAATAAGATAGACAATTTTGTACGTGGAAAACCCTTGAATGGGAAAAAACCACGGGCACCAAGCCAGGAGAGGATTTCACTATATGATTTGGGAGAATAATGATATAATAATAACAATGCTTGTATTTCCCTAAGTGATGTGTATATTTCTTCTTGCGTATGAATGTTGTGTCTCCAATATCTTCAAAGTGTCTCTTATATAGTTTTCCCATCTTGAACGGCTGCATGATCAAGCATTGAAGGTGAATATTCTCCATAATTGCTTTGGTAACAATTCTTTGAATATCTCCCTCTTAATTACCGTATTTCTTGCATAATCTTTATACTTAATGTTGCGTATTTATTTCCATTAATATACGTGGATATGATCAAATATCATCCTGATATTTTGACCGTTGTCCTCTCCATGGCCTGGCAATCTTCATGTGCCCTGATAGCCTGACACCCTGACGATGACTGGTAGTCGAGTTCACCAGGTCTTGATCGGGCGGTCTGTGAATTCCCAGGCCAAACAATTGCCCCTTATCTCCTTATTTGTAGTGCCAGGACGAAAAAATGAGGAGATAACTTTAATTTTGGCAAGATTACCCAACGGTTAAGTTTTTCCTAATCAGTTTCACAAACGGCTCTTTTCTCATAGCGATTCTTGTGGCGTGGATATTTACTGCAACTTCCTTAATGATTTTGCGGCTGAAACCCTAATCTTCTTTGCTATAAATACTTGGGTGCTTCATTAAGTTGAACTCATCAACACAATTTCTTCTCATCTTCTTTCTTTAACTTTCTTTTTCTTCAGTTTTCTTAATTCCTAACTTCCCAAATCTTTAATCAATCTTCCATAATTCTTCAAATAATGGCCGAAAGAAAAAATCTACCGGGCGCGGTTCTGCCACTCCTCCTCCTCAGAATCCTGAGGAAGTTTCTTCTGAAACTTTGCCTGCTTCTTCTACTGCTCCATCTCCCACAGTAAATAAGCTGAGTGATCCTCCATTGGAGATGGTCTCAATATCTCATGGTGCTTTTCAATTCAAGCCTACGAAGGCTTTAAATGAAGATCAGTCTCCTGCAAATCGTTTGAAGCCTGAGTTCGAGAAAATTTTGAAGGATAAGGGGATTATCCCTGTTGATGCTGAAGTCTGGATCCCCGAGGATTCCCCTATCGGTGGCCGATGGCTGGGCTTGTCTTGGTTGGTTTTGCATCCATGGATGGGCCTTGAGGCGGGTTGTAAGCTTCCTTTTTCTCCTCTTATGGTTGAGGTTATTAATAAGATTGGTGTTCCCTCTTATCAATTAATGCCGATGGTGTGGAAGGTTGTATGTTCTATTGAGAACCTCTGTAAAAAAACACAATATTTCTTTTTCTCTTGATGATTTGAAGACTGTTATCTTTGTTAAAACAAACATCCACCGGCCATATAAGTTTTAAGGTCGGGCGTCTACTACTCCTCTTCGAGTAACTTGGACAAAGTGGCCATGATAAAGTCAAACCTTGGCTATATGTTTGTCGAAACCAATTCAATGGGGTCCCGACTTGGCGTATTTAAATCATGAGGCCTATGTGGCTGGTGAGTCTTTTGATTTCTTTCTTTATCTGCATGTTTTTCTGTTAGTGAAAAAATGAAATGAAAATAATAAGTCATACCTCTTATGTTTGCGGTTGATGATTGGGTTCTTGGGCGAGTATCCTACTCCCAATGTTTCTGCTTTCCTTGCTATTCCTCCTTTGGAGAGGTCCTGGCCTCTTTGTTGTGGGGTTGGTCACCTTCCTCGTTGTTTGAAGGGTGACGGTGTTCCCGAGTGGCCAAAGCTTCGGGGTGCTAGTGCCACTACTTGAGGCATGAGTCCATTTTAAACTTTCTTTTCTTTTTATCGGGCTTCTGATGATGCTTGGTTTATATTACTTGATATAGCATTTCGTGTTGCGGCTACCGGTCGTCTATTCGCCTTGCCGGGTTTGGTATGGTGACCTCTCGGCCAGTGGCTAAGATTAAGGAGGAAGGTCCTCGGGGAAGCGGGGATCTTGAACTGTCATCGACTTGACCGAGCAGGTCCGATCTTGCCAAGGTCACTCGCACTGCTTGCCCTGCTTTGAGACAAGTTCACGGCCCGAAAAACGACAATTGAAGATGTTGGTATCTACGCCCCGGTCGGGAGGTGAGAGCCAGGTTGGATAATATGGAGGCTGCTAGGGTGAAAATCAGGGACTATGCGGCTTCTAAATCGGATGTCATGCTTACCCTTGACCCTGTTGAGACTGCTACTCGGGCGTTGCTTGATGATCACTCGATCAGACCTCTTGGGGTGCCCCAAGGCTTTGTGAGGGAGGTAAGGCTGGAATAATTTCTATGTGTGTTTTGTTTTGGTAATTTTCTATTGTTGGTATAAGTTACTCATACTTTTCTTGTTTTTTTACCGGGTCTTTGCTGCGACTGTCTCCATAATGCCTATCAGGCTACTTCTTTGTGGCGAATTGATCGATGAGATCAGTTATGATAAATCAAGTCTGAGCTGGAATTTGCAAGGGCCGACTTGGCTGCTAAAACTGACTTGACAAGGGTGCAGGTGAGAGGGATCTTGCTAAGACTGAGGCAGCTTCAAGCAGGCGGCTATTGCAGGAAACCTTGGATAGGAATGAAGAGCTTACCCAGGAGAGGGATGACTTGGAGTTCAAGCTGGATGATGGTTCCCTCTATTTCTATATCAAGGGAAGGGCGGTACCGCTATGTCGAGCTGTCGAGGCCAGGGCCAAATGGGACCCTGCAAATGAGATGGCTTTTTGCTTCAAAGTATCCCGACCTGCATAATTTGGAGAATGAACAGAGGTCGACTCCCGGGAGCGGGGCGTTGAGGCCGAGCCGACTAAGGGTGGGGAGCGGGTTGTTGATCTTTCTTGCTTCTAAGGAGAAGCAATAATATTTTTTAATTCTCAGTTGGTATTTTGGCCCATCTAGGGGGGATGTCCCTGGACAAACATTATTTTTATTTTTCTTGTTTTGGGTCAGGGGGACTCTCCATGGCGTTTATGAATATTTTGGCGCCTTTGCCCCAGGGGGTAAAGGTTTTTATTAATATAGGCATGATGGCCTTCTTTTGGCTTATCCTATCTTTTGCTTTACTTGTGAATTTCATCCTGTTGGTGCTGTCAAGCATCTTGCTTTGAATAACTTGCACATTATTTTCGTTTTAATTTGTCATGAGTATTTCAACCAAGTATAGTTTATTGCTATAATGGTTGAAGGGGTGGGAAATCCGGCTGTCGGGAGGGCTTATGTCCCCCGCCCTAGCCGGAGGGCTTGGTATTCGGCTGTCGGGAGGGCATTTAGACCGATGGTTGGGATAAAACACCCTTGCACTGTCTTGCTGCGTCCAGTAGGTTGTAATAAGTGGCGGAAACCTAGTCGGGTCGGGCAATTATTTCATGCCGATTGGTCCTGACGTTTTCTTGTATGTGGTGGTGGTTACCAACTCGTTAGGCACGATTAAGTGCAGAATTTTTTGTTTCAGAATGTATAATAGAGTAGCCCTCAATCCACGAATATTTATGCATATAATCTTTTATTATGTATAATTGTTTAGGATTCAAAAAGTAAATAGATGGGTTAGTTGAACAATTATAAAATACGAGACAGGCATGTAAAACATGTAGTTCATCACATAGCATGTTGGGTTGAGTAGTGATTGAATTTATACCGATTGTAGCCTTATATTTACATATGGAATAGTTTTAAATGAGTTACATTCCAAGATCTTAGGATCATTTCCCCTTCTAGTGTTTGGAGCCTGTATGCTCCTTGTACAACAATTGAATCAATTAAGTAAGGGCCTTCCCATGTGGGAGCCAGGTTTGCCTCGCGATTTTTCTTTTTTATTTGGAAATACTTTGCGTAGGACAAGGTCTCCTTCTTTGAAGACCACGACCACTGACGTTTTTATTGTAAGTCCTGGCAACATTTGCTTGTTGATATGATGCCATCCCGATTTTGGCGGCGTCTCTTAGTTCTTCTGTCGGGACTAAGTTATCTTGCATCGGTCTTTGTTTGTTTCAACGTTGTTTAGGCTGCATCTCACGGATGTTGGTACCCGTACTTCCGCGGAATGACAACTTCACGACCATACACCAGGGAGTTTGGCACATTGTAGTTTTTGGAGTTGTCTGTCGCCCATAGTACTAATGGAAGTTCTTGACCCATCTGCCTCGTCTTCTTTTCACTTCTTTTGTAGGCGACTTATGACTACCTTGTTGCTTGACTTTGTCGGCCATTAGCTTTTGGGTATCCGGGGGTCGATGTTACTAAGTTGATATTCCATTCTTGGCGAATGCTTGGGTCCTTTTCCCCACGAATCGAGTTTCGTTGTCACATACTATTTCTGATGGGACTCCATATCTGCAAATAATGTTTGTTCTGATGAAGGATATTACTTCTTTTTCGGTTACTTGCCTGTAAGAGTCAGCCTCAATCCATTTGGAGAAGTAATCAGTCATGGCTAACATGAAGACTTTTTGTCCTGGAGCTACAAGCAATTTTCCCACAATATCCATGCCCCACTTTATAAATGGCGGGCGCGGAAATTGAATGAAGGAGTTCGAGATGGGCGATGTATGATTGGTGCATGAATTTGGCGGGCTTCGCATTTCGAAGAGTATTCCAGGCGATCGACCCTCGGTGTAGGCCGTGTAGTAGCCTGTCATGAGAACTTTGCTTGCCAAGCTCTTTCCTCCTTTATGGTTGCCACAGTGTCCATCATGTATTTCTTGAAGTACTAGTTTGGTTTCGTCAGGCTCCAAGCATCTCAGGTAGGGTCCAGCCTGCGATCTCTTGAACAAGGTGTTATTGATGATAGCATAAGTTGAAGCTCTAATTTTAAAGGCCCTTGCCTCATGCCTACCCTGAGGTAGTATTCCTTGGAGAAACCAGTCGTAATAGGGTTTAGTCCAAGAGTTATTGTCTTGATTGATAGGATTGATCTGTTCAGGTCTGCTGATGGTTGGCTCTAATAAGTGCACAATTGGTATTTTATCGAAAACAGTGGGGTAAAATTTGAACCTAGGCTGGCGGAGCATCACACAGGTATTCGTGTCTCTTGATGTTTGATCTATATCAAATAAAGCAAATTTAGCGGTAAGGTTTTTTGCATATTCTAAATACGAAATCATTTTTGCATCCTTAGCCGTATAAATTCCCTTTATTTGATTGGCAATTAAGAGTTAATCAGTTTTTACCTTTAGGTTTTGAACACCGAGGTCTAGACATACCTTTAAGCCTGCTATCAGGGCTTCATATTCCTTCATTGTTGGTAGCTTTAAACTCACGACTTACGGCTGAGCTATCACATCTCCATGTGGTGATTTAAGTACTAGTCCTAACCCCTGTCCCCACAGGCGTTGGATGCCCCATCTATGAAGAGGGTCCATTCTTGGTCTAGGGTTTTATTTTCTAGTTGGTTGACCTCTTTTATTAGGTCTGGTTCCAGGTTAGGGCTAAAACCAGCCACAAAGTCTGCTAGGGCCTACGATTTGATCGCTTCCCTGGGTTCAAAAGAGATGTCATATGTGCTAATCTGTATTGACCATTTGGCCATCCTGCATAAAAGTTCAGGCTTACGCAGGACAGATTTTATGGGTAAGTTGGTCCTGACTATAATTGGGTGACTTTCAAAATAAGGTCTCAGCTTGGTACATGACATAATTAAAGCTAAAACATATTTTTCAAGTAGTCCATACCTTAACTCGGCATCTAGCGTGCTTTTACTTACATAGTAGACTGGATGTTGCTTTGCCCGTCCTGTTCTTTCACCAGGATGCACTGATTCGTGTCGTGTGATGATGATAGGTATATCTTGACAAAGGTTCTCCCTTTTCTCGGTTTAGCCAGTAAGGGTGGAGATGATAAATAGGATTTTTGATCCTGAAAAGCTGCCTCATGCTCATCCGTCCACTGGAATTGTTTATTTTTCCTGAGGAGGTCATAGAATGTTTTGCATCTTTCGAAGATCTTGATATAAAGCGGTTCAGGCGACTACCCTACTGTCAATTTTTGGATATCTTTGACGGACTTGGGTGATTGTAGTTCCAGGATAGCCTTTATCTGTTTAGGGCTTGCTTCTATGCCTCTCTTTGTGACCATATATCCAAGAAATTTGCTGCAGAGACCCCAAAGTGGCACTTTGCGGGGTTCACTTCATGTTATACTTTTCTAATATCTCAAATGCTATTTCTAGGTGCTTCACATGATCTTCTGCATTTTTGGATTTCACCACCATGTCATCTATGTATACTTCCATGATGTCACCTATCTGGTCTTTAAACATCATGTTGACCAGGCGGTACGACGTTGCCCCTGCATTCTTCAGGCCGAAAGGCATGGCGGTGTAACAAGATATGCCTCGATCTGTAATGAATGCGATACTCTCTTGGTCGGCGGGTGCATTTTTATCGATTGAATCCATGGAAGCATCCATGAATGCTAGCATCTTGTGGCCTCTTGTGGCATCTACCATGGCATCAATATGAGGCGGGGGAATGGATCTTTAGGGCAAGCTTTGTTCGGTCGGTGTAGTCTACACAGACTCTCCACTTCCCATTCTTTTTCTCGCACAACAACTATGTTAGCCACCACTCGGGGTACATTACTTCCCCGATCATCCCCATATCCAAGAGTTTTTCTACTTCTTCATTTATTATGGTGTTTCTTTCAGTTGCAAATTTGCGCCTTTTCTGCTGCACAGGCTTAAAAGATGGGTCAACATTGAGCTTATGAGTAATAATATCGGCGCTAATTCCAGTCATATCAAAATGTGACCAAGCAAACCAAGATGATTTATTTTTAAAGAATTTTACCAGTTCAGGTCGACACTATCTCGGTGCATCGATCCTATTAAAACATACCATCGGGGTACTCGGGTCTAGAATTACGATCTGTTTCCATTCCGGGAGGTGCTACATAAGTGCTCCCGACGGATATCTTGTAATTGTTATGCCGAGGGACTTACCCGCCTTGGAAGGCTTCAAGGCTGCTGTGTAGCACTCACTGGTTGTCTTGTGATCCCCTTTGATTGTGGCTATGCCCCAATCTGTTGGTATCTTGATGCACTGGTGATAGGTTGATGGTACGGCCTTGACATTGTGAATTCGAGGTCCGCCCGGGATGGCGTTGTAGGATGACAAGCAGTCAAGGACCCCAAACTTTTCATAGGATGAGACTCCTTCCACATAGGTTGGGAGGTGGATCTCTCTAGAGTGCTCTGGTTTCACCACTGAATCCTACTAGGATGCTGGATTTTTTGATAATTTGATCCTCGTTTATCTTCATGGCTTTCGATCGTCAAGCATGATTAGGTTTACTTGAGCCCTCCATCTACCAGGATCCTTCTTCTGCGTGGCTGTTCCAATCTGCATAGAAATGACCAGGCCATCATGATGAACATCGGGATGCCCACCAGTCACAATCATTGAAAGTGATTGTTGGGACATGATCCGACTTGCGGGTGACACGATCCTTGGTGTCCTGGCTATCTTTTTCTTCTTGAACTTGTCGGGCCGAGATCTCCGAACATGGGATATAAATTTTACTTCATATATTGGTGGTGGTGGAGGAAGACTACGATCCTGCTTGTGCTCCTGGTTTGCGTGGTTTTCTTTATCCTGGTTTGCGTTCCTGCCCTTCGTTTTGATCAGGTCTTTTAAGTACCCTGATTTTAACAGGTAGGCGACCTCCTTCCTTAGGGTGAAACAATCATCCGTGGTGTGTCCAATATCCATGTGAAATTCGCACCATTTTGAATTGTCTCTTCTGGGATTTGGATTTTCAGATTTCTTGGGCCATCTAACAGCTGATCCCATGTTGTCAAGTCTCTGGATTAATCCTGCAATATCAACACTGAAGTTATGTTCGGAGATAGGTGGATAAAATTTAACCTTACCTTGATACTCATGGGCCAGGTTAACTTCCAACTGATCGGCTTTGGAATATGGTGTAGGTCTTAATTGCTTCCTCTGTTGCTTTTCCTATTGTTTCTTTCATGGTCCTTTGATCTACTTTGGGTGATCCAAGTTTGTAGCTTTTATCTTCTTCCAGCCTGATGAAAGCAAGAGTCTTGGCCTGAACATCCTCGAAGGTGTGGCAGGGGTACTTAGTGAGTTCGTTGTATAGGTCACTTTGTATAGTAGTAATCCTGTCTGAATGCCTCCACCTTCTTTGTTCCAACGTCACACCTGGGTATAAACACTTTCTCTTTGTTGAATCTTGCAAGGAATGTCCTGAGAGTTTCATCGAGGCTTCACGTAACTCGGTAAAGGTCACTGGATCATTTTTCAAACTCCCCGCTACTTGCAAATCACGTTGGTTGAAACTTGATCGGGTTGGCAAAGGAATGGATGTTGCCAGTAGAGGCGGGTTGATGTACCATTGCGGGGCGGGGCGGTCAGTCGTTCAAAATCCTTTGCACATGCAAACTTGTCCGAACTCGGGGGAATAAACGCGACCCAGACATCTTTTGCTTGTAAAGAGCCACGTGATTTTGTGGATCCGTGGTTTCATCATAAACCCTCATGTATGGAATTGTGAACTTCTTTGATAGGTCTACTTTTGCTATTTCGTCTATGAAAGACGAATCAAAGATAGCCGTCGGGCGCTTCTTCCCATGCTTTGCGGTACCTCCTGGTATCTTGTCGAATTTTTCGTTGAGTTTCTTGATCTCTGAACTACGCCATCATGATGGCCGCTGCAGATTCATCAGGTTTCTCTTGATCATTGTTTTTGGCTCATCATCACCATCTACGTTAATGGCTTTGGGGATACTTGGGCTCCCAAAACTGGAAAAAACAATGTTTTTGATGATTGATGAAAATGGGGTTCTGGTTGGAATCTAGAGTCCGCCCCTTTGGGTTTTTTCCAGTTTTTGCTTGGTGACTCGATTCTTTCAATTGCGGGATCTCTACTTCATTTGGGCCACTTTTTCTTTCGGGCTTTCCAACTCGATTTTTGGAGAGCGCATTCAATTGTTCTTCAACGGTGGGTTGGGCCATTTTTGTAGGTTTTTAAGTTTTTGTAAGATAAGAAAAAAGGATTAAAGAGCTAGATGCCCGAGGTGGGCGTCAATTGTTTTGTGTGGATTTTGCACAGGGCGAAATCAGGTCAGGGTGATATTGTGTAGGGTTAACTAGCTCTAATTAGACTATTGGTCAGGTTGTCAGGGTACGATAGTGAGGTATAAATAAAATAACAACAATAACAAGACAAACAATTTTGTACGTGGAAAACCCTTGAATGGGAAAAAACCACGGGCACCAAGCCAGGAGAGGATTTCACTATATGATTTGGGAGAATAATGATATAATAATAACAATGCTTGTATTTCCCTAAGCGATGTGTATATTTCTTCTTGCGTATGAATGCTGTGTCTCCAATATCTTCAAAGTTTCTTTTATATAGTTTTCCCAACTTGAACGGCTGCATGATCAAGCATTGAAGGCTGAATATTCTCCATAATTGCTGGTAATAATTGCTGAATATCTCCCTCTTAATTACCGTATTTACTGCATAATCTTTATACTTAATGCTGCGTATTTATTTCCATTAATATACGCGGATATGATCAAATATCATCCTGATATTTTGACCGTTGTCCTCTCCATGGCCCGTCGCCTATCTTCATGTGCCCTGATAGCCTGGCACCCTGACGGCTGGTAGTCGAGTTCGGGAGGTGCGATCGGGCGATCAGAATTCCCGGCCTAACGGTACTAGTCTTCCTCCACCTACTTAGGAAGTTGGTGAAACCTTCTTTGTCATTTTGGGTAAGAACCTCTAAAGTGCGCATGTTGATTTGGATCTCAGCATTATCCGCATATTGTTTAGCAAACTCGATCGCGGCGTCTTCTCAAGTAGCGATTTTCTTGTATTCTAGAGAGTAGAACCATTGCTTTGGGATGGTGTCAAGAGATGAAGGAAAGATCCTTAAGAACATCTCGGGTTTGATGCCTTTGATAGACATGTAGTCCTTGAAAGCACGGATGTGGTTCAAAGGGTTTTCGTGGCCCTTGAATTTAGGGATATCTGTCATGTTGAAGTTGGTTGGCAACTTGGAACTCACGGCCTCATACTTGCGATTATTCTCCCTATAAATGTCATCCCCTAAGTATTGGAGTCGTTTTTCACCGTAGTCACACCCATGGGAGGGCTTTGTTCCACGAAGTCATTCACGAAGTCATCAACAACTTCACTTTCTCGAGGAGGAATCCTCGTTTCCACGGTAGTTATTCGGTCCTCGATGGTGTCAAGGTGATCATACACTTGGTCTTGAGTAACTTGGAGTTGAGCTAGCGCGACTAGGATTCGATCATTACTATCTTGGAGTTGATTGAAGTTCTCGTCGCTTGTTTTAGGCATCTTGGAAACTAGATAAGAGATCGATGACGAATCAAAACATGATCGATCGACCATTCTAACACAATTACTAAGAAAGAAAATGTTTTAACTCATGAAGTGGGAGTGTGCCACTTGTGTCAGTGAGCTTTTGAAGAAATGATAAGATTTGAAAAATGTTGGTCCTAGTCAACTTTAGTGTAGTTGTAGGAGTGGACTCGAAGTGAGGTTTTGAAATGGGCTTGGGCCCGAATTTTGACTCGACAAATGGACAGAGTTTTGACTCAGTTTTGCGCTAATTGTTGGCCTTTTCGAAATTTACACTTTAAAAGGATTTTGATTTTACAAAAATCGTCATGGTTTCGTTTAGAAATGGTGATTCACGTAAGGTACAAATATTCATACGAGCATTATAACGGGATGCTGAGTGCATTTAAAAGGTTTTGGTTTAAAGGGTGGGTTGCCATACCGAACGATCAAACCCGAAGTCTGTGGAGAGGCTCGTGCCAAACAAGAGTAAGGTCGATTCCTAGTCCATTTCCTCAAGTAGTGAAAGTCCTTGATACAAACAAGAGTAAGAATCATGGCATGGATGACGTCAATCACTATCCATCCTTAGGCCCAAATAAGAATTAGGACCGTTTAGACGGGACGATTGGTCGAATGGGTTGGGTTGGGCCTAGGAAGGCCGAATGAAACGATCTAGGAAGACCGAGTTATGAAAACCGATAATTGTCTCGTACAAACTATTCCCTAACCTTGTTCAAGTTTCACCCTTGGGTACACGTAAGTGTATTATCCCCAGCGGAGTCGCCAAACTGTGGACATGGGCCACGGGGGCGCTTGGGAGGAGAACAAGCGTTTGCATTTGTGGAGTCGCCACCAATTGATTGTGGAAAAATTGGAAACCATTCGAATACCTCGTGTCATGTCAAGACACAAAGTAGTGACATGAATACTAAGCAATCATTACCCTTAGCATTCTATGTCTAGAATGACTCTCGTGGATGCCAATGAACACGGATGTTCACAGAGATCTGGATTACGTATTAGGAAACTCTTTTGATCGAACACCTAATCCCGCCCGCCTCGATAGCGGCCTCTACTAATGATTAGGGAAGTTATTCATACTTGATATATCGTCGATTATATGCATGCAATGCAACATCCATTAGAATTAATCCTAGCATGTGAAGATTAATACTAAGTCGGTTATCACGTAGTTTAGCATACAATTGGGTCGAATTGGGATTTAAGATTACAATAATTACATTGGGTTAGGTGATAATACGATTATTAATGGCGAAAATACCATTAAAACGGATTATTTGGAAAAGGACAAATAAAGGAATTAACGAACAGATTATTAAAGGTGATAATACGATTAATAATAGATTAAATACGTAACTAATAACTAGGTCAAGGCAGAACGGTAGTTCAGAGACAAAATCAACCGGAACAGCGCAGCAGAAATCGCGCCCTTTGGAAGAGGCGCCGCAGTTGCTGCGTCTGTTCCAAGGTTGAGTTCTGGCTGTGAAGCCGGAACTGCAAATGGTTAATGTTAATTGGTGATTTTAATGGTTGATTATGATATTTACTCGGATGAAAGTGATTTAATAGGTACATTACATATGAATGAGTCATAAAACGATAAAACATGGATGAGATGAATGTGAACGAATTAATTACATGAAAGAAAGATTGATTAGTGACATCGGCGAACTAATTAGGTTAGATATGATGAACTAATGATGAATTAATGACGGAAACTGTAACACCCCCATACTCCGAGTGCCTTACCAGGACCACTCAGGTATGAAGATATTACCATCTCGGTTACCCGAGGCAATGATAATCAAATAAACAATGAAGAAACAACGTTTAAATATAAATACTTAGTGAAGAGTTACAATTCTCAAAACCAAACCAAAAGTGTAATACATGTTCTCAAATGATTTTTCTTCGTTCTAATCGAAATGTAAAGAACCTACTAAGCTACAAAGGAAGACTCCTATCATCATGTCGTGGCAATCCCAGCTATCCCAAGATACTCATCTCATACCACACTCAATATCTGCTCACCATCCCCGAATGGATCACCGCAGTTTACAAAACAACACCGGGGTCAGTACTAATCACACAACTCAATATATATGAACAATAAGATAAACAGCAGAACGACTTAAGCGCCACACGCACAACCACACTAATTCCAATCATCTCAATCACCGATATCCCAGTGGACCACCACGCCAGGGGGACCGCACCGTACCCACCAAATCCCGCTCCACATAGTGAGCGATAACCCTGTCCATTAATGTGCACATCCCTTCGTGGCGGGTTCCATGTATAAACTAGGCGTGAAGCCACTCCCGCAAGTGACCCCACTCACTCAGAGGACACGCCTCGAGAACCATAGACAACAATCACAATCACAATCACAATCGTCACAATACAATTACTATATCAAACAACCAATCTCAACACATCAACAATCATCCCATTATGGGACTAATGCGAGTAGGAAATCCTACCCGAAAGCACACAATCGGACGGTCTCTCTTCTTTGTATCAAAAGCTTCCTCTATGAAACCTCCTCCTATCATACAACATACAAATGCTACCAAATCACATACTACTCAAAAACCCCCAAATTCCTATATTAGGGTTTAACCAAATCAAAGGAAAGACAACAAAAGGGGTACATAGATCTTACCCTCGACGCAAGGATCTCAACGGTATAACCGACGATGAGAACCAACCTTCCAAACTCCGGGAATTGCTAACAATGCGATTAGGACTAAGAACGTACTTGCTTTCTCTCTTAAACAAAAAATTAGGTTTTCCAAAAGTGTTTAGAATAATGACGACGAAGGTTATATATCTTAATCGCATAATTAAGAAAACCCGAGAAAACTCCCCGTAAAACCGGCTACTCGATCGAGTACCCCCTTACTCGATCGAGTATCCCAGCTACTCGATCGAGTACCCAACAGGTCAGAAACTTTTCTAAAACGCAACTTACCCTTACTCGACAGAGTAAGGCCTACTCGATAGAGTACCCAAAGACTCATAAATACGGAGTATTACAGTCTTCCCTCCTTAAAAAGAACTTCGTCCCCGAAGTTCAAACCACTACTAAACAAAGGTACTCCCATAACACTCCCGACTCAACAACCAAAACAAAATTCTACATAAAACATGTTACTAACCCAACTCATCCCGACAAACATGCCGACACAACATACAAAAAGGGTGTAAATAAAACTCTTAAAAACTGTTCGCGATCATCTCCTACCCCCCTAAAAGAAACAAGGTTACGTCCCCGTAACCACACAGACCTGATCAAAAAGAAAAGGGTAACGCTCTTTCATAGTTTCCTCTGGCTCCCATGTAGCTTCCTCAGTCTCGTGGTTAGACCAAAGGATCTTAAGCAAAACTGTCTCGCCACTCCTAGTCTTCCTAACCTTTCGGTCAAGAATCTGCTTAGGCACCTCAAGATATGATAAGGACTCATCTAGCTCTAAGCTCTCTGCCTCTAACACATGTGACGGGTCACTCACATACTTCCGCAATTGCGATACATGAAACACATTATGCACTCTTTCTAACGCAATGGTAAAGCCGGACGATATTCAACTTCCCCAACTCACTCTAAGATCTCATAAGGCCCTATAAACTTCTGACTTAGCTTGCCTTTCTTCCCAAATCTCATAACCCCACGCATAGGAGACACTTTCAACAGAACCTTGTCCCCAACTTGAAACTCTATGTCCTTGCGATGTAGATCTCGCATAACTCTTTTGCCTATCTGAGCCGCTCTCATCGGTTCCACTGATCATCTTAATCTTTTCCACCATCTCATGCACCATCTCTGGTCCTAAAACCACTTTGCCTCAAGACTATCGTCCCAACAGATTGGACTCCTACATCTCCTCCCATACAAAGCCTCAAACGGTGCCATACCAATACTAGTGTGATAGCCGTTATTATAAGAAAATTCTATCAAGTCCAACCTCTGTTCCCAGCTACCACCAAAGTCCATCACACAAGCTCGCAACATATCCTCAAGAGTCTTGATTGTTCTCTCGATCTGTCCCAAAAATCAGCAGGGGATGAAATGTCTTGTACTCATCTTCAAAGTTGTTCCCAACGATTCCTGCAACTCCTTCCAAAACCTTGATATAAATCTCGCATCTATGTCAGACACTATGTCCTTAGGGACTCCATGTAACTTAAGCACGTTATTTCGATAGACCATAGCCAATTGTGCCTTAGTCCATGTATCTTTCATTGGAACAAAGTGAGCTGACTTGGTCAGTCGATCCACTATTACCCAAATCATGTTGTTACCTTGTTGACTCTTTGGCAAACCCTCAATAAAATCCATGGAAATAGATTCCCACTTCCACTCAGGTACCTCTAAACACTGAATCTTACCTTGTGGTCGTCGCTGTTCCCCTTTAACTCTTTGGCATGTCAAACAACGGGACACAAACTCAGCTGTCTCTTTCTTCATCCCAGGCCACCAAAACGTTTTCTTCAAATCCTTGTATAGCTTGTCACCACCTGGATGTACTGAATATGGTGTACAATGTGCCTCTGTCATGATAGTCTTTTTCAACTCCTCATCATTACGGACACACCACCTACCATCGAACCTCAAACTACCATCCGTATGAATAGAAAATCGGGACACTTCCCTTTCTCTACTCCGACTCTCCACTCAACTATCTTAGGATCCAAAACCCCTTACCTCGAATGTCATCATAAAACTCAAGCTCTTTGTCATATCACCCATGGCATCTCCTTTCTGCATCATATGTATCCCAAACCTCGCTACCTCATCTCTCGGCCTCATCAAAGATAGAGTCGTACACGAGAGAATGTACACTCGTCCTACTCAAAGCATCAACAACTACATTGGCCTTCCCTTCATGGTAGATGATTTCCATGTCATAATCGCCAATCAACTCCATCCATCTCCTCTGTCTCATGTTCAACTTCTTTTGAGTGAAGATGTACTTGAGACTCTTGTGATCAGAAAATACCTTAAAGATTGCTCCATAAAGGTAATGTCTCCAAATCTTGAGAGCAAACACCACCGCACCCAACTCCAGATCATGAGTAGGGTAGTTCTCCTCATAAGGCTTCAATTGCCTAGAAGCATAGGCAATCACTTTACCATTATGCATCAACACACATCCGAACCCATTCTTTGAGGCATCTGTATAAACCTCAAAGTTCTCGCTCCCTTCAGGCAATGCTAAGACAAGAGCTGTGGTCAAACGCTCCTTTAATGTTTGGAACGCCGTCTCACAACTCTCATCCCAACGAAACCTGTTCTCTTTCCTCATCAACGTTGTCATAGGTCTAGCTATCTTGGAGAAATCTTTCACGAACCGTCTGTAGTACCCACTAAACCCGAAAACTCCCGATCTCAACAACATTCTTTGGTGCTTCCCACTTTGTCACTTTGCCTCAATCTTCGCGGATCCACACCACTCCCTCCTTAGAGATCACATGCCCCAGAAAAGCAACTTTCTCTAACCAGAACTCACACTTGGACAGCTTAGCATACAACTCATGCTCCCTCAAAGTTTGCAACACGATCCTCAGATGCTCCTCATGCTCCTCCTTAGTCTTAGAATAGACTAAGATGTCATCGATAAATACCACCACAAACTGGTCCAAGAACTGTCTGAAGATTCTGTTCATCAAATCCATAAATACTGCCGGTGCATTAGACAACCCAAACGGCATCACCACATACTCATAATGGCCATACCTCGACGTGAAAGCTGTCTTTGGTATGTCCCTCTCTAATCTTCACCTGATGGTACCCCGACCTCAAATCAATCTTAGAAAAGACTGATGCACCACTCAACTGATCAAACAGGTCATCTATCCTTGGCAAAGGATACTTGTTCTTCACCGTCACTCGATTCGACTCCTGTAATCTATGCACAACCTCGGACTAATCTTTGCTCCCCACGGCGATACACTAGGTCTAATGTATCCCTTATCTATCAAATCATCCAACTGCTTCCTAAGCTCCTCCATCTCCTTAGGACCCATACGATACGGTGCCTTAGAGATTGGCTCAGTCCCGGTTTCAACTCAACGGTAAAATCTATCTCCCTCTTCGGTGGCAACCTTAATCTCCTCTGAAAAACATCTACAAACTTTCCCACCACGGTATCGATCAACTCTCGGACTCTCTATCCGGTCATCTCTCACATGGCACAAGATCAAAGGACATCCCTTCCTCGGATAAGACTTCAAGGTGGCAAACTGCAATCAACTTAACTTTGGGTTTGACTAGAAACCCACGATAAGACACACTAACGCCCTTAGGACCTCTTAAAGACACTTTCTTTTGATGACGATATCTTAGCTTTATACTTTCCTAACCAATCCATCCCGACTATCATCTCAAAACCGTCAAAAGGAAACTCTAGCAAGTCTAGAGGTAGATCAACTTGCCCAACTATCATAGATACATCTCTAAACAACCTCCCACATGATACGGACTCACCCGAAGGTATAAAAACTTGTTCACTAACAGACTCATATACCCTCAAACCCAACCGTTTTACATGACTTGAAGATACAAACGATCGAGAAGCCCCGAATCAAACAAAACAAAGGTATGAATACCATTAACAAGGAAAGTCCGGGTGATAACGTGTGCATCCTCCTCGGCTACTTTCTTCTCCATCATGAATAACTTTCCACCGGTCTTCCGTCCACCTCCCAAGACAAGATCTTGGTGATGTGGTCGGCTTAGCACCCGACCCTTGATTGTTGTTGTTGTTCGTTGGTGGTTTCGGATAAGAATTACCGCCGTTGCGGTTGCCTCCACTCTGTAACTCGACTTCCCGGTTTGGCCATGACCCACCCGGTCTATTGCTCGCATAGCTCTGCGCAGGTCTCTGGAAAGATCCCGGTGCACTCGATCGAGTGCCCGAACATCAGACATCTAACAGACCTTCTGATCTCTAACATACTCGACCGAGTAGCTAGGCTACTCGATCGAGTGACCCCTACTCGATCGAGTGCCCGAGGTACTCGATCGAGTGCCCAAAAACACGATTCTGGACTCAAAATCGTCAAAACCCACCCGATCAAGCCGGTCCCCACTCGATCGAGTCATGCTAACTCAGAAACGCTACCCGCATGCTATATCATATGCTAACATGCTAAAACTTTATAAAACTAACATTGTATCATAACTAAGCATATAATGCTACGCATCTTTTCATACGATTCACGAAATCATTATATCATATTATTAAACGCCACATTGTAAACATCCAACATGTTTTCACTCCAACAACAAGTCTCCCAAACATGCTAAAACTTTATAAAACTAACATTAACCTTTCTTTCACATTCTCAACTTTCTACTTCAAACATCCAACAATTACACACACACACTTCATCACATTCTTACACATACGACCTTGACATACACCCCCCATGTGACCGGTTCAAAATTGTAAGGCAAGTTCGCGACTTTAGGACGTCTCCCAAGCCTTTGCATTAGCTCCTACAACTTTTACCCCGGGTTCATTTTAATTGACTCCCGCAAGCCCGCAAGTGACTCCACTCAGCTAGGGACGCGCCCCGAAGAACACAGACAGAGATAACAACAACAATGATAATATTCAACAACCGTCTGAAACAATCAACAATATGAAATCACAACCGTCTGAATCAATCAATCATCACTAACTACAGCACAACCACCACAAGTATCTTTCATTGGCACAAATGAGCTGACTTGGTTAGTCGATCCACTATAACCCATATCATGTTGTTTCCCTGCCGACTCTTCGGTAAACCCACGATAAAATTCATAGAAATGGACTCCCACTTCCACTCTTGTACCTCAAGAGAATGAATCTTACATTTCTTGTGATCGTCGCTGATCCCCTTTTACATTTGTAGAAGGTGAATCAACTTGTTGTGGCGTCGGACCAGGAAGACTAGAGGTACTCGGCATGGTCAAATCTTCATAAAGTTTAGAGAACGGAACTCCTTGCTTGAATTGTTGGTAAGCACGAACTCGCTCCACATCCGCCATTAAAGTAATAGGATCGTGTCCCTCGGTACTGCATCTACCACAAATTTCCTCTTGCTCAATCATAGCATGGACTTGGTCATGTGCAGCCGAAGTTTGTAGAATCATTCGAATTATCAAACCTTCCACTAGGACTTTCCACTTCAACCACTAGAGATTGACTTACCCGTCTACCTCCTCTGGGATTCCCATACTCCGCTACATGAATGGCTATTTCTTCAATAAGACGTCATCCCTTGTCATCTTCAACATTTTTCTGGAATCTCCCTTTGGCTCCATCATCCAACACGGCCCTTTGGTCATCATACAACTCATTGTAAAATTGGGTGCATAAGAACCATCGTTGGAACCCATGGTGAGGTACAGAGCGAACCAAATTCTTGAACCTAGTCCAAGCTTCACTCAAATCTTCAATTGTGTAAAAGTGGTGATTTGGCCTGTGGTGGAAAATACCTTCTGTAGAAAGGTAAAGCTAGGGAATTCCATTTAGTAATTTTAGCAACTTCCCTATCCAAGTTTTCTCAACCATTGACGGGCGTCATTAGTCGGGTATCGAATCCACATGGAGATGGGAAAATGTATGCTGATTATTGGGGGTTTTGATGGTTTGTTCTAAACTACGAAGATTAAAAGAGAAAGAGAGCTATCTCTAAGTGACAGATTCCAAGCTCCGATTCCAAGCTCTGATTCCAACCATAGAGTTAAGGCTGAAAAGATTCATTGGCCTTCTTAACAACTCCTCCCTCCTCTCCCACCTCTAGTCCTACCCCTGTTGGAGCCACAAACCAACCCTCACACCATCATGTCCCTTGAAACCATGTTCCACCCTCCCCGATACTTCCTATATTCCCTACATCCAGAATGATCACGATAACATCTTCGACCATGTTCCTCATAAGCCCGGCGTCATCCCCTCCTTTGTCCTCTCCTACACTCACCATTTTCGACCATGATCACTTCTGAAGCCTCCCTCTCAAACTGGCTCCCCAACTAGCGCGGCGCCTTCTTTGTAGTGTCCACCATAGCCTTAGTAACTTTCCATGGATGATACCTGTAAATCAGTTTCCCCTTAATCTATATGTTGCAAGTTTGAAAGGTACCTGTAGTGCGAAAGTTTAATTGTAAAAGGGACGCATGAAAGAGTAATTTAACCATTGTATACTTTCACAAACCTAGGACCAAATGAGCTTCAATTTGGGAGCTTGATATATGGTTGGAAAGTTTTTGGGTAGCTAACTTGGAGTAGTTGGTTTTAGGCTCAAGAAAAAAATTATTCGGACTCGTTTCGGTCTCGGAAACCGCGTCGGGGCGAGCGGTGTCTCTATGCGTGTTGGGTGTGCCCTTTGTGTGGGTTGTGTTGGGCACTTTGGGCATCCTCCACCTCATTTTCCACCCACCTTGCACCTTAATATCACACTACCAATGGTTTTGAGCATTTGTAGGCTTCGTTGCTCGGGCAAATATGTCCCGAGTGGAAAAATGCTCACGGCGCGTCAGTGTTGCTTCCCTTTGTGGTGGGTGTGTGTGCGTGTGGTGCGTCGTATGGGACCAACCAAGCATCTAGTGTCCGTTCCTTGTTAAAATTACCCTATGACCGTCACCAACAACTCTAGGAAGTATTTGGGCACGGTTACCGGGATCTTAGTATCGGTAGTTGAGGTATAGCCTTTCATAGCTTGTCTTGGGAGCGATCGAGGTAACCGAGTCGGGATGACTTTCGGTTGGTTGTCCTTTATGACTCGTGGTCACCCTATCATATAATTACCTTAGAAACCTCCTAAATTAGCGTTTCACGCTTCGTTGCTCGGTAAAATCCGTTCCAAATTGAAAAATGCCCACGCATGGCTTTATAAGGCGCCCGTGGCTAGGCAATGCACGCCCATGGCCTAGGCAACTAACCTCAAAATGCCCCTTGGCCTAGGCAACTAACCTCAAAATGCCCCTTGGCCTAGGCAACTAACCTCAAAATGCCTATGCATGGCTATTCAACGGAAGTGCTCGGTCACTTGGTGCCCATGGCCTAGGTAGCTAACCTCAAAATGCCCCTTGGCGTAGGCATTTCACGCCCATGGCCTAGGCAACTAACCTCAAAATGCCTAGGCATGGCTATTCAACGGAAGTGCTCGGTCACTTGGTGCCCATGGCCTAGCATTGCTCGGTCACTTGGTGCCCATGGCCTAGCATTGCTCGATCATTGGTGCCCATGCCTAGGCATTGCTCGGCCATTGGTGCCCATGGCCTAGGGCTCGGTCATTGCTAAGCATTGCTCGGTCATGGCTAGGCACTTGCTGCTCATGGCCTAGGCATTCTTGCACATGGCCTAGGCATTGCTCGGCCATGGCTAGGCAATGCTCGGTCATTGCTGCACATGGCCTAGGCAATGCTCGGTCATTGGTGCCCATGGCCTAGGCAATGCTCGGTCATTGGTGCCCATGGCCTAGGCACTTGCTGCTCATGGCCTAGGCACTTGCTGCTCATGGCCTAGGCAGTGATCGGTCATTGTGCCCATGGCCTAGGCACTTGCTGCTCACGGCCTAGGCACTTGCTGCTCATGGCCAAGGCAATGCTCGGCCATGGTGGCCGTGGCCTAGGCATTTGCCTCACATGGCCTAGGCAATGCTCGGTCATGGTAGCCGTGGCCTAGGCACTTGCCGCACATGGCCTAGGCAGTGATCGGTCATGGTGCCCATGGCCTAGGCACTTGCCGCCGCCTATGGCCTAGGCACTTGCCATGCACATGGCCAATTGCTAGCCAATGCTCGGTCATTGTGCCCGTGGTGGCATTGCTGCTCATGCCTAGGCATTTGCCTCACATGGCCTAGGCAATGCTCGGTCATTCATTGTGCCCATGTGGCCTAGGCAATTGCCGCACATGGCCAAGGCAATGCTCGGTCATTGTGCCCGTGGCCTAGGCATTTGCCTCACATGGCCTAGGCAATGCTCGGTCATGGTAGCCGTGGCCTAGGCACTTGCCGCACATGGCCTAGGCAGTGATCGGTCATGGTGCCCATGGCCTAGGCACTTGCCGCCCATGGCCTAGGCACTTGCCGCACATGGCCAAGCCAATGCTCGGTCATTGTGCCCGTGGCCTAGGCAATTGCCGCACATGGCCAAGGCAATGCTCGGTCATTGTGCCCGTGGCCTAGGCATTTGCCGCACATGGCCTAGCCATTGCTGCTCATGGCGAAGCAATGCCGGTCATGGTGGCGTGGCCTGGCATTTGCGCATATGGCCTAGCCATTCCCGTCACTTGGGTGACTATGCCTTGTCATTTTTTGTTATTCTCGGCACTTGTACCCCATGGTCTAGCCATTGCACGCTCATTCCCGACATTTGGTGCCCACGCCTTCTTCTCTCATTGATCGATGATTCCGTGATTGTTGGTTTCGACAAATCCCGGTTTCTAGCCCACCGGCACCCCCAAATGTCTTCCGTTGGTGCTCAAATTTTGCGTGGCGCTTTATTTGACCCGTGAACTTACTATCACGATTTCCGGAGATTTTTTCGGGACCGGAATCCGAAAAAACGTGTATTATACACTTCAATTTCGGCCGTTCGGGAGGTCGTCGGACCGGTTTCTTTTTCTCCCTCTTTTTTTTTTTAATCACGCGTCCTACCTCTTTCGGAGTTAACTTTGTTCGATTTAAGCCTCAAATAACGAGCTTTAACTCATTTTCACGATAATCAGGGTTTCGG
>NW_027413362.1:35000-40000 GCF_048544455.1 Silene latifolia | reverse complement strand
CTTGGTGATCAAACAACGCTCAATAATGGTTTTTCCGGACGCAACAGTACTATTTTGATTAGCGCATCATCGGCTTGGTCTTGGTGAGTATACTCACTAGCAAGAGGACTTCTTCGCTAATTAGGCTTCCACATTGCAATCCGTACTTCGCAACTAAAGATTGTAGTCTTACTCATTAGCACCTAATCACTCCTAGGGAAAACCAAGGGGCAACAATTCTCAAAAGCCGATTTCAACAAACCCATCATAGCCGCACAAACCGGGGACATTCCGAGCAACAATGCATTGTCCGGGACATGTCCCCTAACGCACTAGGATCAATAAAGCTCCGTGGCTGCGGGGGTCCGACCCTTTCAAGGCACATGTAGCGTCGAAAACCGAGGGACATTCCGAGGGACATTCCGATCAACGAGGGACAACCCGGCTCAAGGCGTATCAGAATCAGCAATCGAGAAACAAAGCATCGATTAGAGTACATGGTGATCAGACAACGCTCAATATAATCGGTTCGGGACACAATATTATGACTACCCATACATCAGCGCATCATCGGCTTGGTCTTTGTGATAACTCACTAGCAAGCGGATTTCTTCGCTAACGACTCTCATCATTGCAATCCTTACTTATCGACTAAAGATTGTGGCCTTACTCATTAGCACCTAATCACTCCAAGGGAAAACCCAAGGGGCAACGATTCTCAAAAGCCGATTTCCGACAAACCCATCACGGTAGCCTAGCAGGGGACAATCAGAGCAACGATACCCGAGGGACATTCCGATCAACGAGGGACAACCGTCATAGAAGGGACCTCCGAGGCGTGGTGATCTTTCAAAAAAAAAAAAAAAAAAAAACTTTTTTAAAAAAGCAAACCGCATCTACTAGAAACCATTAGTCAGCCCACCACATCATTTTACGCGGGCGAAGAAGACACCGGACCTAGCATTAACGGTTCACCCTAAAAAAAAAAAAAAAAAAAGCCATCGATGCCCAAACCCGTCATAGAAGAATTTTTTTCAAAATAAATATTTTTAAAAAAAAAAAAAAAAAAAAAGGGTCTTACTCGATGGCCTTCTCCGTGTACCGTCACTCCGGCTCATCGATGCCCAAACCCGTCATAGAAGAATTTTTTTCAAAATAAATAATTTTTTTTAAAAAAAAAAAAAAAAAAAAAAAAAAAAGTGGGTCTTACTCGATGGCCTTCTCCGTGTACCCGTCACTCCCGCACATCGATGCCCAAACCCGTCATAGAAGAATTTTTTTTTTGATAAAATAATTTTTTTTTAAAAAAAAAAAAAAAAGTTGGTCTTACTCGATGGCCTTCTCCGTGTACCCGTCACTCCAGCGCATCGATGCCCAAACCCGATGTAGAATAATTTTTTTCAAAAAAATAATAATTTACGGACAATAAATGTTTTTCACCATGCACCACGCCTCGGACTAAGGGTCTTACTCGAACGCCATCCTCGTGTACCCGTCACTCAAGCAATCGATGCCCAATCTCGTCTATGATAGTTCCCCCGCGTCATGGTGATTTACCACGGCACGGGGTTGTGCGGACTTACGATGGCCACAATAGCGGCCAACGATGCCAAAACCAAAACCGTGCCTCTCACGGGCCCCAGGAGCAGGATGCATGGCGGAATATTTTTTTCTCGATGAAGGGTCTTGCCATGCCCACGCCTCGGAGTAGGGGTCCTTATGCCTACGGCAACATGCACCATGATGCCTAGCCCAACCGCTATAGCCAACAATCAATCACAAAAAACCGTGTGCACCCTCACGGGCCCCAGAAACAGGTTTGCATGGCGGAAAAAAAAAAAAAAAAAAAAAAATTTTTTTTTTTCATCTTAGGGTCTTGCCATGCCCACGCCTCGGAGTAGGGGTCCTTATTCATACGCAAACATGCACCATGGTGCCCAGCCATGACTCCTCACTACCCCCTATAGAGGCTTTTTTGATAGTTTTGGTCTTGTAGCATGAAACATTGGGTGTGCAGAATAGCGATACGTTTTTGTAACGCCGTTTTGGAGGACCAAATGAGCTTCAATTTGGGAGCTTGATATATGGTTGGAAAGCTAACTTGGAGTACTTGATGCTGGAAAAAAAAAATTCGTCATTTGGATATTTTTTGAGGGAGTTATGGGTCTCCGAAGTCGGGTCATTTTCTGCGGGCGCGTCTGCTGCCTAGATCTCGGTGTGGGGGGACTTTGGGGGACAAACCACGGATGATATTGTGCAAACCTTGCATTTTTGGGTAGCTAACTTGGAGTAGTTGGTTTTAGGCTCAAGAAAAAAATTATTCGGACTCGTTTCGGTCTCGGAAACCGCGTCGGGGCGAGCGGTGTCTCTATGCGTGTTGGGTGTGCCCTTTGTGTGGGTTGTGTTGGGCACTTTGGGCATCCTCCACCTCATTTTCCACCCACCTTGCACCTTAATATCACACTACCAATGGTTTTGAGCATTTGTAGGCTTCGTTGCTCGGGCAAATATGTCCCGTGTGGAAAAAATGCTCACGGCGCCGTCCGTCCTTAGGTGGGTGTGTGTGTGTGCGTGTGGTGCGTCGTATGGGACCAACCAAGCATCTAGTGTCCGTTCCTTGTTAAAATTACCCTATGACCGTCACCAACAACTCTCGAAGTATTTGGGCACGGTTACCGGGATCTTGCCGTATCGGTAGTTGAGGTATAGCCTTTCATAGCTTGTCTTTGGAGGAGCGATCGAGGTATGCAGAGTCGGGATGACTTTCGGTTGGTTGTCCTTTATGACTCGTGGTCACCCTATCATATAATTACCTTAGAAACCTCCTAAATTAGCGTTTCACGCTTCGTTGCTCGGTAAAATCCGTTCCAAATTGAAAAATGCCCACGCATGGCTTTATAAGGCGCCCGTGGCTAGGCAATGCACGCCCATGGCCTAGGCAACTAACCTCAAAATGCCCCTTGGCCTAGGCAACTAACCTCAAAATGCCCCTTGGCCTAGGCAACTAACCTCAAAATGCCTATGCATGGCTATTCAACGGAAGTGCTCGGTCACTTGGTGCCCATGGCCTAGGTAGCTAACCTCAAAATGCCCCTTGGCGTAGGCATTTCACGCCCATGGCCTAGGCAACTAACCTCAAAATGCCTAGGCATGGCTATTCAACGGAAGTGCTCGGTCACTTGGTGCCCATGGCCTAGCATTGCTCGGTCACTTGGTGCCCATGGCCTAGCATTGCTCGATCATTGGTGCCCATGCCTAGGCATTGCTCGGCCATTGGTGCCCATGGCCTAGGGCTCGGTCATTGCTAAGCATTGCTCGGTCATGGCTAGGCACTTGCTGCTCATGGCCTAGGCAGTTGCTGCACATGGCCTAGGCATTGCTCGGCCATGGCTAGGCAATGCTCGGTCATTGCTGCACATGGCCTAGGCAATGCTCGGTCATTGGTGCCCATGGCCTAGGCATTGCTCGGTCACTTGGTGCCCATGGCACGGCCCAGTGCTCGGTCATGGCTAGGCACTTGCTGCTCATGGCCTAGGCAGTGATCGGTCATTGTGCCCATGGCCTAGGCACTTGCTGCTCACGGCCTAGGCACTTGCTGCTCATGGCCAAGGCAATGCTCGGCCATGGTGGCCGTGGCCTAGGCATTTGCCTCACATGGCCTAGGCAATGCTCGGTCATGGTAGCCGTGGCCTAGGCACTTGCCGCACATGGCCTAGGCAGTGATCGGTCATGGTGCCCATGGCCTAGGCACTTGCCGCCTATGGCCTAGGCACTTGCCGCACATGGCCAAGCCAATGCTCGGTCATTGTGCCCGTGGCCTAGGCATTTGCCTCACATGGCCTAGGCAATGCTCGGTCATTGTGGCCGTGGCCTAGGCATTTGCCTCACATGGCCTAGGCAATGCTCGGTCATTGTGCCCGTGGCCTAGGCATTTGCCTCACATGGCCTAGGCAATGCTCGGTCATGGTAGCCGTGGCCTAGGCACTTGCCGCACATGGCCTAGGCAGTGATCGGTCATGGTGCCCATGGCCTAGGCACTTGCCGCCCATGGCCTAGGCACTTGCCGCACATGGCCTAGGCACTTGCCGCACATGGCCAAGCCAATGCTCGGTCATTGTGCCCGTGGCCTAGGCAATTGCCGCACATGGCCAAGGCAATGCTCGGTCATTGTGCCCGTGGCCTAGGCATTTGCCGCACATGGCCTAGCCATTCTTGCTCATGCGATTCTTGCAATGCCGGTCATGGTGGCGGTGGCCTGGCATTGCATATGGGCCTAGCCATTCCGTCACTTGGTGACTATGCCTTGTCATTTTTTGTTATTCTCGGCACTTGTACCCCATGGTCTAGCCATTGCACGCTCATTCCCGACATTTGGTGCCCACGCCTTCTTCTCTCATTGATCGATGATTCCGGATTGTTGGTTTCGACAAATCCCGGTTTCTAGCCCACCGGCACCCCCAAATGTCTTCCGTTGGTGCTCAAATTTTGCGTGGCGCTTTATTTGACCCGTGAACTTACTATCACGATTTCCGGAGATTTTTTTTAGGGACCGAATCCGAAAAAACGTGTATTATACACTTCAATTTCGGCCGTTCGGGAGGTCGTCTGCGGACCGGTTTCTTTTTCTCCCTCTTTTTTAATCACGCGTCCTACCTGCTTTCGGAGTTAACTTTGTTCGATTTAAGCCTCAAATAACGAGCTTTAACTCATTTTCACGATAATCAGGGTTTCGGCGAATCCTGGTTTACGGCACACCGGCCCCCCCAAATGTCTTCCGTTGGTGCTCAAATTTTGCGTGGCGCTTTATTTAACCCGTGAACTTACTATATCGATTTCCGGAGATTTTTTTCCGGGACCGGAATCCGGAAAAAACGTGTATTATACACTTCAATTTCGGCCGTTCGGGAGGTCGTCTGGACCGGTTTCTTTTTCTCCCTCTTTTTCAATCACGCGTCCTACCTCATTTCAGGAGTTAACTGTTCGATTTCAGCCTCAAATAACGAGCTTTAACTCATTTTCAC
>NW_027413362.1:22500-27500 GCF_048544455.1 Silene latifolia | reverse complement strand
CAAACCGAGGGACATTCCGAGCAACAATGCATTGTCCAGGACATTTCCCCCTAACGCACTAGGATCAATAAAGCTCCGTGGCTGCTGGGGTCCGACCCTTTCAAGGCACATGTAGCGTCGAAAACCGAGGGACATTCCGAGGGACATTCCGATCAACGAGGGACAACCCGGCTCAAGGCGTATCAGAATCGGCAATCGAGAAACAAAGCATCGATTAGAGTACACATGTGATCGGACAACGCTCAATATAATCGGTTCGGGACACAATATTATGACTACCCATACATCCGCGCATCATCGGCTTGGTCTTTGTGATAACTCACTAGCAAGCGGATTTCTTCGCTAACGACTCTCATCATTGCAATCCTTACTTATCGACTAAAGATTGTGGCCTTACTCATTAGCACCTAATCACTCAGGGGAAAACCCAGGGGCAACGATTCTCAAAAGCCGATTTCCGACAAACCCATCACGGTAGCCTAGCAGGGGGACAATCAGAGCAACGATAACCTAGGGACATTCCGATCAACGAGGGACAACCGTCATAGAAGGGACCTCCGAGGCGTGGTGATCTTTCAAAAAAAAAAAAAAAAAAAAAAACCTTTTTAAAAAAGCAAACCGCATCTACTAGAAACCATTAGTCGACCCACCACATCATTTTACGCGGGCGAAGAAGACACCGGACCTAGCATTAACGGTTCACCCTAAAAAAAAAAAAAAAAAAATCGATGCAAACCCGTCATAGAAGAATTTTTTTCAAAATAAATATTTTTAAAAAAAAAAAAAAAAAAAAAAAAAAAGTGGGTCTTACTCGATGGCCTTCTCCGTGTACCGTCACTCCGGCTCATCGATGCCCAAACCCGTCATAGAAGAATTTTTTTCAAAATAAATAATTTTTTTAAAAAAAAAAAAAAAAAAAAAAAAAAAAAGTGGGTCTTACTCGATGGCCTTCTCCGTGTACCCGTCACTCCCGCACATCGATGCCCAAACCCGTCATAGAAGAATTTTTTTTTTTGAAATAAATAATTTTTTTTTTAAAAAAAAAAAAAAAAGTGGGTCTTACTCGATGGCCTTCTCCGTGTACCCGTCACTCCAGAGCATCGATGCCCAAACCCGATGTAGAATAATTTTTTTCAAAAAAATAATAATTTACGGACAATAAATGTTTTTCACCATGCACCACGCCTCGGACTAAGGGTCTTACTCGAACGCCATCCTCGTGTACCCGTCACTCAAGCAATCGATGCCCAATCTCGTCTATGATAGTTCCCCCGAGTCATGGTGATTTACCACGGCACGGGGTTGTGCGGACTTACGATGGCCACAATAGCGGCCAACGATGCCAAAACCGTGTGCCTCTCACGGGCCCCAGGAGCGGGATGCATGGCGGAATTTTTTTTTTCTCGATGAAGGGTCTTGCCATGCCCACGCCTCGGAGTAGGGGTCCTTATGCCTACGGCAACATGCACCATGATGCCTAGCCCAACCGCTATAGCCAACAATCAATCACAAAACCCGTGTGCACCTCACGGGCCCCAGAAACAGGTTTGCATGGCGGAAAAAAAAAAATTTTTTTTTTTTTTCATCTTAGGGTCTTGCCATGCCCACGCCTCGGAGTAGGGGTCCTTATTCATACGCAAACATGCACCATGGTGCCCAGCCATGACTCCTCACTACCCCCTATAGAGGCTTTTTTGATAGTTTTGGTCTTGTAGCATGAAACATTGGGTGTGCAGAATAGCGATACGTTTTTGTAACGCCGTTTTGGAGGACCAAATGAGCTTCAATTTGGGAGCTTGATATATGGTTGGAAAGCTAACTTGGAGTACTTGATGCTGGAAAAAAAAAATTCGTCATTTGGATATTTTTTGAGGGAGTTATGGGTCTCCGAAGTCGGGTCATTTTCTGCGGGCGCGTCTGCTGCCTAGATCTCGGTGTGGGGGGACTTTGGGGGACAAACCACGGATGATATTGTGCAAACCTTGCATTTTTGGGTAGCTAACTTGGAGTAGTTGGTTTTAGGCTCAAGAAAAAAATTATTCGGACTCGTTTCGGTCTCGGAAACCGCGTCGGGGCGAGCGGTGTCTCTATGCGTGTTGGGTGTGCCCTTTGTGTGGGTTGTGTTGGGCACTTTGGGCATCCTCCACCTCATTTTCCACCCACCTTGCACCTTAATATCACACTACCAATGGTTTTGAGCATTTGTAGGCTTCGTTGCTCGGGCAAATATGTCCCCAGTGGAAAAATGCTCACGGCGCCGTCCAGGCTTAGGTGGGTGTGTGTGTGTGTGCGTGTTGTGCGTCGTATGGGACCAACCAAGCATCTAGTGTCCGTTCCTTGTTAAAATTACCCTATGACCGTCACCAACAACTCTACGAAGTATTTGGGCACGGTTACCGGGATCTTATCGGTAGTTGAGGTATAGCCTTTCATAGCTTGTCTTTGGGAGCGATCGAGGTAACCGAGTCGGGATGACTTTCGGTTGGTTGTCCTTTATGACTCGTGGTCACCCTATCATATAATTACCTTAGAAACCTCCTAAATTAGCGTTTCACGCTTCGTTGCTCGGTAAAATCCGTTCCAAATTGAAAAATGCCCACGCATGGCTTTATAAGGCGCCCGTGGCTAGGCAATGCACGCCCATGGCCTAGGCAACTAACCTCAAAATGCCCCTTGGCCTAGGCAACTAACCTCAAAATGCCCCTTGGCCTAGGCAACTAACCTCAAAATGCCTATGCATGGCTATTCAACGGAAGTGCTCGGTCACTTGGTGCCCATGGCCTAGGTAGCTAACCTAAAAATGCCCCTTGGCGTAGGCATTTCACGCCCATGGCCTAGGCAACTAACCTCAAAATGCCTAGGCATGGCTATTCAACGGAAGTGCTCGGTCACTTGGTGCCCATGGCCTAGCATTGCTCGGTCACTTGGTGCCCATGGCCTAGCATTGCTCGATCATTGGTGCCCATGCCTAGGCATTGCTCGGCCATTGGTGCCCATGGCCTAGGGCTCGGTCATTGCTAAGCATTGCTCGGTCATGGCTAGGCACTTGCTGCTCATGGCCTAGGCAGTTGCTGCACATGGCCTAGGCATTGCTCGGCCATGGCTAGGCAATGCTCGGTCATTGCTGCACATGGCCTAGGCAATGCTCGGTCATTGGTGCCCATGGCCTAGGCATTGCTCGGTCACTTGGTGCCCATGGCCTGGCCATGTGCTCGGTCATGGCTAGGCACTTGCTGCTCATGGCCTAGGCAGTGATCGGTCATTGTGCCCATGGCCTAGGCACTTGCTGCTCACGGCCTAGGCACTTGCTGCTCATGGCCAAGGCAATGCTCCGCCATGGTGGCCGTGGCCATGGCATTTGCCTCATTTGCCTCACATGGCCTAGGCAATGCTCGGTCATGGTAGCCGTGGCCTAGGCACTTGCCGCACATGGCCTAGGCAGTGATCGGTCATGGTGCCCATGGCCTAGGCACTTGCCGCCTATGGCCTAGGCACTTGCTGCACATGGCCAAGCCAATGCTCGGTCATTGTGCCCGTGGCCTAGGCATTTGCCTCACATGGCCTAGGCAATGCTCGGTCATTGTTGCCGTGGCCTAGGCATTTGCCTCACATGGCCTAGGCAATGCTCGGTCATTGTGCCCAATGTGGCCTAGGCATTTGCCTCACATTTGCCTCACAGGCAATGCTCGGTCATGGTGCCGGTGCAATGCTCGGTCATGGCTGCCTGGCACTTGCCGCACATGGCCTGGCCATGGTGCCCATGGTGCCCATGGCACTTGCCCTATGCCTATGGCCTAGGCACTTGCCACATGGCCAAGCCAATGCTCGGTCATTGTGCCCATGGCCTAGGCAATTGCCGCACATGGCCAAGGCAATGCTCGGTCATTGTTGCCGTGGCCTAGGCATTTGCCGCACATGGCCTAGCCATTCATTGTGCTCCGTGGCCTAGGCATTTGCCGCATGGCCTAGCCATTCTTGCTCATGCTCATGCAATGCCGGTGCATGTCATGGCGTGTGGCCTGGCATTTGCATTTGCATATGGCCTAGCCATTCCCGTCACTTGGGTGACTATGCCTTGTCATTTTTTGTTATTCTCGGCACTTGTACCCCATGGTCTAGCCATTGCACGCTCATTCCCGACATTTGGTGCCCCGCCTTCTTCTCTCATTGATCGATGATTCCGGCATTGTTGTTTCGACAAATCCGGTTTCTAGCCCACCGGCACCCCCAAATGTCTTCCGTTGGTGCTCAAATTTTGCGTGGCGCTTTATTTGACCCGTGAACTTACTATCTATCGATTTCCGGAGATTTTTTTAGGGACCGAATCCGAAAAAACGTGTATTATACACTTCAATTTCGGCCGTTCGGGAGGTCGTCTGGGACCGGTTTCTTTTTCTCCCTCTTTTTTAATCACGCGTCCTACCTGCTTTCGGGAGTTAACTTTGTTCGATTTAAGCCTCAAATAACGAGCTTTAACTCATTTTCACGATAATCAGGTTTCGGAAATCCTGGTTTCGGCACACCGGCACCCCCAAATGTCTTCCGTTGGTGCTCAAATTTTGCGTGGCGCTTTATTTAACCCGTGAACTTACTATCGATTTCCGGAGATTTTTTCGGGACCGGAATCCGAAAAAACGTGTATTATACACTTCAATTTCGGCCGTTCGGGAGGTCGTCTGGGACCGGTTTCTTTTCTCCTCTTTTTTCAATCACGCGTCCTACCTGCTTTCGGGAGTTAACTGTTCGATTTCAGCCTCAAATAACGAGCTTTAACTCATTTTCACGATAATCAGGTTTCGGCGAATCCTGGTTTACGGCACACCGGCATCCCCAAATGTCTTCCGTTGGTGCTCAAATTTTGCGTGGCGCTTTATTTAACCCGTGAACTTACTATGCGATTTCCGGAGATTTTTTTCCGGGACCCCGGAATCCAGAAAAAACGTGTATTATACACTTCAATTTCGGCCGTTCGGGAGGTCGTCTGGGACCCGGTTTCTTTT
>NW_027413362.1:10000-15000 GCF_048544455.1 Silene latifolia | reverse complement strand
GTACATGGTGATCAGACAACGCTCAATATAATCGGTTCGGGACACAATATTATGACTACCCATACATCCGCGCATCATCGGCTTGGTCTTTGTGATAACTCACTAGCAAGCGGATTTCTTCGCTAACGACTCTCATCATTGCAATCCTTACTTATCGACTAAAGATTGTGGCCTTACTCATTAGCACCTAATCACTCAGGGGAAAACCCAGGGGCAACGATTCTCAAAAGCCGATTTCCGACAAACCCATCACGGTAGCCTAGCAGGGGACAATCAGAGCAACGATAACCTAGGGACATTCCGATCAACGAGGGACAACCGTCATAGAAGGGACCTCCGAGGCGTGGTGATCTTTCAAAAAAAAAAAAAAAAAAAAAAAATTTTTTAAAAAAAGCAAACCGCATCTACTAGAAACCATTAGTCGACCCACCACATCATTTTTTCGCGGGCGAAGAAGACAGGACCCTAGCATTAACGGTTCACCCTAAAAAAAAAAAAAAAAAAAAAAAGCCATCGATGCCCAAACCCGTCATAGAAGAATTTTTTTCAAAATAAATATTTTTAAAAAAAAAAAAAAAAAAAAAAAAAAAAAAAAGGGTCTTACTCGATGGCCTTCTCCGTGTGTACCGTCACTCCGGCTCATCGATGCCCAAACCCGTCATAGAAGAATTTTTTTCAAAATAAATAATTTTTTAAAAAAAAAAAAAAAAAAAAAAAAAAAAAAAAAAAAAAGGGTCTTCGATGGCCTTCTCCGTGTGTACCGTCACTCCGGCACATCGATGCCCAAACCCGTCATAGAAGAATTTTTTTGAAAATAAATAATTTTTAAAAAAAAAAAAAAAAAAAAAAAAAGTGGGTCTTACTCGATGGCCTTCTCCGTGTACCCGTCACTCCAGCGCATCGATGCCCAAACCCGATGTAGAATAATTTTTTTCAAAAAAATAATAATTTACGGACAATAAATGTTTTTCACCATGCACCACGCCTCGGACTAAGGGTCTTACTCGAACGCCATCCTCGTGTACCCGTCACTCAAGCAATCGATGCCCAATCTCGTCTATGATAGTTCCCCCGAGTCATGGTGATTTACCACGGCACGGGGTTGTGCGGACTTACGATGGCCACAATAGCGGCCAACGATGCCAAAACCGTGTGCCTCTCACGGGCCCCAGGAGCGGGATGCATGGCGGAATATTTTTTTCTCGATGAAGGGTCTTGCCATGCCCACGCCTCGGAGTAGGGGTCCTTATGCCTACGGCAACATGCACCATGATGCCTAGCCCAACCTATATAGCCAACAATCAATCAAAAAACCGTGTGCACCTCACGGGCCCCAGAAACAGGTTTGCATGGCGGAAAAAAAAAAAAAAAATTTTTTTTTCATCTTAGGGTCTTGCCATGCCCACGCCTCGGAGTAGGGGTCCTTATTCATACGCAAACATGCACCATGGTGCCCAGCCACCACTCCTCCTCACTACCCCCTATAGAGGCTTTTTTGATAGTTTTGGTCTTGTAGCATGAAACATTGGGTGTGCAGAATAGCGATACGTTTTTGTAACGCCGTTTTGGAGGACCAAATGAGCTTCAATTTGGGAGCTTGATATATGGTTGGAAAGCTAACTTGGAGTACTTGATGCTGGAAAAAAAAAATTCGTCATTTGGATATTTTTTGAGGGAGTTATGGGTCTCCGAAGTCGGGTCATTTTCTGCGGGCGCGTCTGCTGCCTAGATCTCGGTGTGGGGGGACTTTGGGGGACAAACCACGGATGATATTGTGCAAACCTTGCATTTTTTGGTAGCTAACTTGGAGTAGTTGGTTTTAGGCTCAAGAAAAAAATTATTCGGACTCGTTTCGGTCTCGGAAACCGCGTCGGGGCGAGCGGTGTCTCTCTGCGTGTTGGGTGTGCCCTTTGTGTGGGTTGTGTTGGGCACTTTGGGCATCCTCCACCTCATTTTCCACCCACCTTGCACCTTAATATCACACTACCAATGGTTTTGAGCATTTGTAGGCTTCGTTGCTCGGGCAAATATGTCCCGAGTGGAAAAATGCTCACGGCGCCGTCCGTTAGGTGGGTGTGTGTGTGTGCGTGTTGTGCGTCGTATGGGACCAACCAAGCATCTAGTGTCCGTTCCTTGTTAAAATTACCCTATGACCGTCACCAACAACTCTACGAAGTATTTGGGCACGGTTACCGGGATCTTATATCGGTAGTTGAGGTATAGCCTTTCATAGCTTGTCTTTGGGAGCGATCGAGGGAATGCAGAGTCGGGATGACTTTCGGTTGGTTGTCCTTTATGACTCGTGGTCACCCTATCATATAATTACCTTAGAAACCTCCTAAATTAGCGTTTCACGCTTCGTTGCTCGGTAAAATCCGTTCCAAATTGAAAAATGCCCACGCATGGCTTTATAAGGCGCCCGTGGCTAGGCAATGCACGCCCATGGCCTAGGCAACTAACCTCAAAATGCCCCTTGGCCTAGGCAACTAACCTCAAAATGCCCCTTGGCCTAGGCAACTAACCTCAAAATGCCTATGCATGGCTATTCAACGGAAGTGCTCGGTCACTTGGTGCCCATGGCCTAGGTAGCTAACCTCAAAATGCCCCTTGGCGTAGGCATTTCACGCCCATGGCCTAGGCAACTAACCTCAAAATGCCTAGGCATGGCTATTCAACGGAAGTGCTCGGTCACTTGGTGCCCATGGCCTAGCATTGCTCGGTCACTTGGTGCCCATGGCCTAGCATTGCTCGGTCATTGGTGCCCATGGCCTAGGCATTGCTCGCCCATTGGTGCCCATGGCCTAGGCATTGCTCGGTCATGGCTAGGCACTTGCTGCTCATGGCCTAGGCACTTGCTGCACATGGCCTAGGTATTGCTCGGCCATGGCTAGGCAATGCTCGGTCATTGCTGCACATGGCCTAGGCAATGCTCGGTCATTGGTGCCCATGGCCTAGGCATTGCTCGGTCACTTGGTGCCCATGGCCTGGCATTGCTCGGCATTGGTGCTCGGTCATGGCTAGCTAGGCACTTGCTTGCTCTCATGGCCTAGGCAGTGATCGGTCATTGTGCCCATGGCCTAGGCACTTGCTGCTCACGGCCTAGGCACTTGCTGCTCATGGCCAAGGCAATGCTCGGCCATGGTGGCCGTGGCCTAGGCATTTGCCTCACATGGCCTAGGCAATGCTCGGTCATGGTAGCCGTGGCCTAGGCACTTGCCGCACATGGCCTAGGCAGTGATCGGTCATGGTGCCCATGGCCTAGGCACTTGCCGCCTATGGCCTAGGCACTTGCCGCACATGGCCAAGCCAATGCTCGGTCATTGTGCCCGTGGCCTAGGCATTTGCCTCACATGGCCTAGGCAATGCTCGGTCATTGTGCCCGTGGCCTAGGCATTTGCCTCACATGGCCTAGGCAATGCTCGGTCATTGTGCCCGTGGCCTAGGCATTTGCCTCACATGGCCTAGGCAATGCTCGGTCATGGTAGCCGTGGCCTAGGCACTTGCCGCACATGGCCTAGGCAGTGATCGGTCATGGTGCCCATGGCCTAGGCACTTGCCGCCTATGGCCTAGGCACTTGCCGCACATGGCCAAGCCAATGCTCGGTCATTGTGCCCGTGGCCTAGGCAATTGCCGCACATGGCCAAGGCAATGCTCGGTCATTGTGCCCGTGGCCTAGGCATTTGCCGCACATGGCCTAGCCATTCTTGCTCATGCGAAGGCAATGCCCGGTCATGGTGGCCGCCGTGGCCTAGGCATTTGCCGCATATGGCCTAGCCATTCCCGTCACTTGGGTGATTATGCCTTATCATTTTTTGTTATTCTCGGCACTTGTACCCCATGGTCTAGCCATTGCACGCTCATTCCCGACATTTGGTGCCCACGCCTTCTTCTCTCATTGATCGATGATTCCCGGCAATTGTTGGTTTCGACAAATCCCGGTTTCTAGCCCACCGGCACCCCCAAATGTCTTCCGTTGGTGCTCAAATTTTGCGTGGCCGCTTTATTTGACCCGTGAACTTACTATGCGATTTCCGGAGATTTTTTAGGGACCGAATCCGAAAAAACGTGTATTATACACTTCAATTTCGGCCGTTCGGGAGGTCGTCTGGACCGGTTTCTTTTTCTCCCTCTTTTTTAATCACGCGTCCTACCTCATTTCAGGAGTTAACTGTTCGATTTCAGCCTCAAATAACGAGCTTTAACTCATTTTCACGATAATCAGGAGTTTCGGAATCCTGGTTTTACGGCACACAGCACCCCAAATGTCTTCCGTTGGTGCTCAAATTTTGCGTGGCGCTTTATTTAACCCGTGAACTTACTATCGATTTCCGGAGATTTTTCCGGGACCGGAATCCGAAAAAAACGTGTATTATACACTTCAATTTCGGTTCGGGAGGTCGTCTGGACCGGTTTCTTTTTCTCCCTCTTTTTCAATCACGCGTCCTACCTCATTTCAGGAGTTAACTGTTCGATTTCAGCCTCAAATAACGAGCTTTAACTCATTTTCACGATAATCAGGTTTCGCGAATCCTGGTTTACGGCACACCGGCATCCCCAAATGTCTTCCGTTGGTGCTCAAATTTTGCGTGGCGCTTTATTTAACCCGTGAACTTACTATGCGATTTCCGGAGATTTTTTTCCGGGACCCCGGAATCCAGAAAAAACGTGTATTATACACTTCAATTTCGGCCGTTCGGGAGGTCGTCTGGGACCGGTTTCTTTTTCTCCCTGTTTTTCAATCACGCGTCCTACCTCATTTCAGGAGTTAACTGTTCGATTTCAGCCTCAAATAACGAGCTTTAACGCTTTTTCACGATAATCAGGAGTCATGGCTAAGCGATGCTCGGTCATAGTATGCTCGGTCATGTAGTCATGGTCAAGGCAATGCTCGGTCATGGTGGCCGTGGCCTGGGCATTTGCCGCACATGGCCTAGCCGTTCTTGCTCATGGCTAAGGCAATGCTCGGTCATAGTAGTCGTGGCCTAGGCATTTGCCGCAC
>NW_027413362.1:0-5000 GCF_048544455.1 Silene latifolia | reverse complement strand
CTTGATTAATGAAAACATCCTTGGCAAATGCTTTCGCGATTGTTCGTCTTTCATAAATCCAAGAATTTCACCTCGACTATGAAATACGAATGCCCCAGAAGCTGTCCTGTTAATCATTACTCCGATCCAGAAATGACCACAAATAGGACCGGAATCCTATAATGTTATCCCATGCTAATGTATACAGAGCGTAGGCTTGCTTTGAGCACTCTAATTTCTTCAAAATAACAGCGCCGGAGGCACGACCCGGCCAATTAAGGCTAGGAGCGCATCGCCGCGATGGGCGAGGCAGCCGGTGCACACCGAATGGCGGACCGTCGGCCCACCCCAAGGTCAACTACGAGCTTTTTAAGCGCAACAACTTAAATATACGCTATTGGAGCTGGAATTACATGCGGCTGCTGGGCACCGGACTTGCCCTCAATGGATCCTCGTTAAGGGATTTAGATTGTACTCATTCAATTACCGGACTTAAAAAGCCGGTATTGTTATTTATTGTCACTACCTCCCCGTGTCGGGATTGGGTAATTTGCGCGCTGCTTTGCCTTCCTTGGATGTGGTAGCCGTTTCTCCGGCTCCCTCTCCGGAATCGAACCCTAATTCTCCGTCACCCGTCACCACCATGGTAGGCCACTATCCTACCATCGAAAGTTGATAGGGCGAGAAATTTGAATGATGCGTCGCGGCGCAAAGGCGTGTGCGATCCGTCGAGTTATCATGAATCATCGAGCAGGCAAAGCCGCGTTGACCTTTTATCTAATAAATGCGCCCTTCCAGTCGGGCGATGTTGCGTATTAGCTCTAGAATTACTACGGTTATCAGGTAGCGGTACCATCAAACAAACTATAAGCGATTTAATGAGCCATTCGCGGTTTCACGATCTGAATTAGTTCATACTTACACATGCATGGCTTAATCTTTGAGACAAGCATATGACTCTTTGGCGGGATCAACCAGGTAGCATTCCTCGATCGGCACGGCACACATGAGCCGCCCGAGCAAACGGGCGGTCAACGTGAACCGACGGTCGTTCATCTTGAGCAACAACTCTTGAATGGGCGAATGATTAGTTCAAACCCCGAAAAGCATACCGCATCCCAGGAGAAGCTGCTAGAAACCATTACCCATCCAACCACATCATTTCACGCGGGTCGAAGGACAACGGCCCTAGCATGAGCAGTTCACCCGACACCCCCAAGGGAATATCAAGCGAAGCTCTCTCATTTAGGACATCGTAATACCTTTCAATGGGCATCGAGCGGGAAAACTCCTTCACCCAAGGCCATGGGAGCACTTGTAGGCAACAACTTTGCGGATTACGAGTGAACGGTTCAATGCACAAGCAAAGAGCCCGCCAACTCAATAAATCCGACGCCACTCACGCGATTCGCTAACAGCAAATAACGAGGTCATTATCCCTAACACACTAGGACACAACAAAGGTCCATTAGTGCGGGAAGCAAACCCCATCGTAGCACAACTAGCCGCGAAAACCGGGGACAATCAGAACAACGATGCCTTGTCAGGGACATTTCCCCTAACGCACTAGGACCAATAAAGCTCCGTGGCTGCGGGGGTCCGACCCTTTCAAAGCACATGTAGCGTCGAAAACCGAGGGACATTCCGATGGACATTCTAGGCAACGAGGGACATTCCGAACAGGGGCGTATCGAGAATCGGCAATCGAGAAACAAAGCATCGATTAGAATACTTGGTGATCAAACAACGCTCAATAATGGTTTTTAGGACCTTAACGATACTATTTTGATTAGCGCATCATCGGCTTGGTCTTGGTGAGTATACTCACTAGCAAGCAGACTTCTTCGCTAATTAGGCTTCCACATTGCAATCCGTACTTAGCAACTAAAGATTGTAGTCTTACTCATTAGCACCTAATCACTCCTAGGGAAAACCAAGGGGCAACAATTCTCAAAAGCCGATTTCCAACAAACCCATCATAGCCGCACAAACCGAGGGACATTCCGAGCAACGATGCATTGTCCGGGACATGTCCCCCTAACGCACTAGGATCAATAAAGCTCCGTGGCTGCTGGGGTCCGACCCTTTCAAGGCACATGTAGCGTCGAAAACCGGGGACATTCCGGGGACATTCCGATCAACGAGGGACAACCCGGCTCAAGGCGTATCAGAATCAGCAATCGAGAAACAAAGCATCGATTAGAGTACATGGTGATCAGACAACGCTCAATATAATCGGTTCGGGACACAATATTATGACTACCCATACATCAGCGCATCATCGGCTTGGTCTTTGTGATAACTCACTAGCAAGCGGATTTCTTCGCTAACGACTCTCATCATTGCAATCCTTACTTATCGACTAAAGATTGTGGCCTTACTCATTAGCACCTAATCACTCAGGGAAAACCCAGAGGAACAACGATTCTCAAAAGCCGATTTCAAACAAACCCATCACGGTAGCCTAGCAGGGACAATCCGAGCAACGATAACCGAGGGACATTCCGATCAACGAGGGACAACCGTCATAGAAGGGACCTCCGAGGCGTGGTGATCTTTCAAAAAAAAAAAAAAAAAAAAACTTTTTTAAAAAAGCAAACCGCATCTACTAGAAACCATTAGTCAGCCCACCACATCATTTTACGCGGGCGAAGAAGACACCGGCCCTAGCATTAACGGTTCACCCTAAAAAAAAAAAAAAAAAAAAAAGCCATCGATGCCCAAACCCGTCATAGAAGAATTTTTTTCAAAATAAATATTTTTTTTAAAAAAAAAAAAAAAAGTGGGTCTTACTCGATGGCCTTCTCCGTGTACCGTCCTCCGGCTCATCGATGCCCAAACCCGTCATAGAAGAATTTTTTTCAAAATAAATAATTTTTAAAAAAAAAAAAAAAAAAAAAAAAGTGGGTCTTACTCGATGGCCTTCTCCGTGTACCCGTCACTCCAGCACATCGATGCCCAAACCCGTCATAGAAGAATTTTTTTCGAAATAAATAATTTTTTTTAAAAAAAAAAAAAAGTGGGTCTTACTCGATGGCCTTCTCCGTGTACCCGTCACTCCAGCGCATCGATGCCCAAACCCGATGTAGAATAATTTTTTTCAAAAAAATAATAATTTACGGACAATAAATGTTTTTCACCATGCACCACGCCTCGGACTAAGGGTCTTACTCGAACGCCATCCTCGTGTACCCGTCACTCAAGCAATCGATGCCCAATCTCGTCTATGATAGTTCCCCCGAGTCATGGTGATTTACCACGGCACGGGGTTGTGCGGACTTACGATGGCCACAATAGCGGCCAACGATGCCAAAACCGTGTGCCTCTCACGGGCCCCAGGAGCGGGATGCATGGCGGAATATTTTTTTCTCGATGAAGGGTCTTGCCATGCCCACGCCTCGGAGTAGGGGTCCTTATGCCTACGGCAACATGCACCATGATGCCTAGCCCAACCGCTATAGCCAACAATGCAGAAACCGTGTGCACCTCACGGGCCCCAGAAACAGGTTTGCATGGCGGAAAAAAAAAAAAAAAATTTTTTTTTTTCATCTTAGGGTCTTGCCATGCCCACGCCTCGGAGTAGGGGTCCTTATTCATACGCAAACATGCACCATGGTGCCCAGCCATGACTCCTCACTACCCCCTATAGAGGCTTTTTTGATAGTTTTGGTCTTGTAGCATGAAACATTGGGTGTGCAGAATAGCGATACGTTTTTGTAACGCCGTTTTGGAGGACCAAATGAGCTTCAATTTGGGAGCTTGATATATGGTTGGAAAGCTAACTTGGAGTACTTGATGCTGGAAAAAAAAAATTCGTCATTTGGATATTTTTTGAGGGAGTTATGGGTCTCCGAAGTCGGGTCATTTTCTGCGGGCGCGTCTGCTGCCTAGATCTCGGTGTGGGGGGACTTTGGGGGACAAACCACGGATGATATTGTGCAAACCTTGCATTTTTGGGTAGCTAACTTGGAGTAGTTGGTTTTAGGCTCAAGAAAAAAATTATTCGGACTCGTTTCGGTCTCGGAAACCGCGTCGGGGCGAGCGGTGTCTCTATGCGTGTTTGGTGTGCCCTTTGTGTGGGTTGTGTTGGGCACTTTGGGCATCCTCCACCTCATTTTCCACCCACCTTGCACCTTAATATCACACTACCAATGGTTTTGAGCATTTGTAAACCGTTGCTCGGGCAAATATGTCCCAGTGGAAAAATGCTCACGGCGTCCGTCCAGGCTTAGGTGGGTGTGTGTGCGTGTGGTGCGTCGTATGGGACCAACCAAGCATCTAGTGTCCGTTCCTTGTTAAAATTACCCTATGACCGTCACCAACAACTCTACGAAGTATTTGGGCACGGTTACCGGGATCTTATCGGTAGTTGAGGTATAGCCTTTCATAGCTTGTCTTTGGAAGCGATCGAGGTATGCAGAGTCGGGATGACTTTCGGTTGGTTGTCCTTTATGACTCGTGGTCACCCTATCATATAATTACCTTAGAAACCTCCTAAATTAGCGTTTCACGCTTCGTTGCTCGGTAAAATCCGTTCCAAATTGAAAAATGCCCACGCATGGCTTTATAAGGCGCCCGTGGCTAGGCAATGCACGCCCATGGCCTAGGCAACTAACCTCAAAATGCCCCTTGGCCTGGGCAACTAACCTCAAAATGCCCCTTGGCCTAGGCAACTAACCTCAAAATGCCTATGCATGGCTATTCAACGGAAGTGCTCGGTCACTTGGTGCCCATGGCCTAGGTAGCTAACCTCATAATGCCCCTTGGCGTAGGCATTTCACGCCCATGGCCTAGGCAACTAACCTCAAAATGCCTAGGCATGGCTATTCAACGGAAGTGCTCGGTCACTTGGTGCCCATGGCCTAGCATTGCTCGGTCACTTGGTGCCCATGGCCTAGCATTGCTCGATCATTGGTGCCCATGCCTAGGCATTGCTCGGCCATTGGTGCCCATGGCCTAGGGCTCGGTCCTTGCTAAGCATTGCTCGGTCATGGCTAGGCACTTGCTGCTCTCATGGCCTA
>NW_027413361.1:0-78459 GCF_048544455.1 Silene latifolia | reverse complement strand
AAAATAATAAGAAAAATTTCGGCTGAGTTAAGAATACACCTCATGTGCTCATCTTGTGAAATGGAGGTGTCGGTTTTTGGGATAGTGTGTTGCCTAGACTTTTAAAGGCATTGTTTATTTTTCGAGTTGGAGGAACGGGATACGGTTTCTGATGGTTTGTTAGTTACTAGATTGGCTCTTACCTTCACATTTCCATATATGTTTTTGCCCTTTCTTTCCCACTTGGCCTCACATATCCAAATTTTGCAATAGTTCGGCATGTAATAGTCCTTGACGGTGGTTATGCGTGTGTACGGTAGCTAGAATCATTATTCATACTAGTCAAGCATACATGTTTTGTCGGTCGAAGTCTAGGTGAGAGTCTATATTTTCTTCCCTATCTTCTACATACATTCTTACCTTTTGCTTTGCTGAGAGAAGAGTGACCCGGGAGAGTCCGAATTTATGAGTCTTGCAAGGTCGAACGCCCGATTTAATTCCATGATATGCATAAATTTGTTCACTTGATTTGAGCTTTGCAGTAGTTGGTTATGTGCATTAAACGGTTTGGCATTGACTTGTAGCTAGCTATGAGGTATACTCCTTTCCATTAGGTTTTTATTTGGGTCATAGTGCTTGCTTGGGGACAAGCAAGGTTTGGTTTGGGGAGATTTGATACGTGCATATTCTATACACTTTATTTGCAGTTTTGGCACGTATTTCCATGCATAATTGTTAGCTTAAGGCTACTATTTCTCCCGAAACGGTTTACTTTGCAATTTCTATGATTTATTGTAGGAATGAGTGAAAGTGGGCTAAATCAAGCCTAAATCGTCCTCCGGAGGCAACTTCAGGGAAGCTTGGAAGAAGGTAGTTCGTACTCACTCACCTCGGGATGCGTGCATGGAGCTTAGAGGCTGATTGGAAGAGGAAAGGAGGTTCTTTGACACAGCTCGGTGGTCGATCGACCAAGCATCACCGATCGATGGACCATGGAACTTCACGGATGCTCTCAGTACTTCACTCACTCACGATCGACCATGCCCCTTAGTCGATCGACCAAGCCGCGCAGCTGAGATTTATTTTTCGTGTTAGACTTTTAAAAGCCCAATTTGTAATTAACTTTTGGCATCGTTTATCAGTAGAACGCAGAATACTTTTAGAATATGCTTTTCAATATTGAAAAAACTCAGTTTGGAGATCTAGCTTAGAGGCAGGAAAGAGGGACGACGAATACCAAATTCAATTACTTTGTTCATCATTTTAATTAGTAAGCTTTTATGCAAATTCCTTCTTCTTTAATTTCTTGTTAATTCAATTCTTGTTTTTACTAATTTAATTTGAGCAATTAAGTTCTTGTCTTTTGTCTTTAATTCAATTCAATCATGTCAAACTTGTTCTTTGTCATCAATTTTGCAATTGTTATAGTTTCAATTATGAATAGCTAATTTTATTGATTGGGAACGAGGTGAGCCATGGCGTAAATTAGGGTTGTCTTGTTAGTATGAATTCTTTCGTATCGATCTTATTACCCTTTTGATAAACCCGTCTTGCTAGATTGAAAGATTAGTAGGTTAGGTTTTCATTGGGTTTGGAATTTCCTTTGAGCGAAAGCTTTGAGAAATCCTTGGGAATTAGAAGACCGTAAGGTTATTGATTATTGATCGAAGGACTTGCTCATGTTCCCCGAGACCGCTTACAAGACCTCTACTACCTTTTTGACCCGACCTTAGACGTGGTGAACCAAAGTTCCTAATCTCTCTTTTATCTTATTTGCGAATTCTCTTATTTTGCCAATTAGTTTCTTAGAATCAAACAACTTCAAACCCCCACTTAATTGTTACCTTTTATAGATTGGAAATAGCAAATAGAACTGACCTTGTCTTTTTGTGGTTCGACCCTTACTATCACTAGCTATAGTTTTAGTTTGGAAATATAAATTTAATTTTGATACAAAACGACGGTATCATGAAGCTTTTGAGAAATTTAAACAATTTCAGAATGAAGTTGAGAACCAATTGAACAAAAGGATAAAGACACTACGATCGGATCGTGGTGGAGAATATCTCAGTAATGAATTTGATTCACACTTGAAATGTGGCATTGTGTCACAACTTACTCCACCTGGTACACCACAACTAAATGGTGTAGCCGAGGGGAGAAATCGAACCCTACTAGATATGGTTCAATCTATGATGAGTCAAACCGAGTTACCTGACTCGTTTTGGGGTTTTGCAATCCAAACCGTAATCATCTCATTAAATTTTAGTCCACCAAAAGCAACCGAAAAGACACCATATGTGATGTGGAAAGGAAGGGTTCCTAATATTTCCTACATGAAGATTTGGGGATGTGATGCTTACGTCAAGGTAAAGACCGACAACAAGCTAGCCCCCTGATCCGAAAAATGCACCTTTGTAGGTTATCCTACCAACTCACGAGGCTACTACTTCTACAAACCTCATGAAAACAAAGTGTTTGTGTCTAATGAGGCTGTCTTCTTAGAAAGTGATTTTATTTCTAAGAGACAGAGTGGGAGAAATTTGAACTTAATGAAGTTCAAGAGACACAAACCGAAGTAGAGACAAATGGAGAAGCACGTGAAGACGTTCCTTCGTCATCTAATTCGGAAGTCATTCCTCAATTGAGGAGGTCGGGTCGAGAAATTCGCCATCCTGATAGATACGTGGGACTTATCGAAGAGGATGGGAGTCTTGATGTGTTGCTTCTAGAAAGCGACGAACCCGCCACCTACAAAGGTGCAATCTCTAGTCCTAATTCAGTTTTATGGCTTCAAGCCATGGAATCCGAAATTAGTTCTATGCATGAAAATCAAGTCTGGAACTTATTGGATTTGCCTGAAGGAGTGAGACCTCTTCAATGCAAATGGATCTTCAAAATAAAGAATGTCATAGAAGGACACGATGATGTCTACAAGGCTAGGCTAGTTGCAAAGGGTTTTACCCAAGTTCAGGGTCTTCACTATGATGAAACCTTTGCCCCTGTAGCCATGTTAAGATCCATTTGGATTTTGTTAGCAATTGCTGCATTTCATGACTATGAAATATGGCAAATGGATGTAAAGACCGCTTTTCTAAATGGGCATTTAGAAGAGGAGGTGTACATGTTACAACCTGAAGGTTTTGTAGATCCGAAAAATCCTAACAAAGTATGCAAGCTTAAGAGATCCATTTATGGTCTTAAGCAAGCATCTAGAAGCTGGAATTATCGATTCAATCATGTTATAAGAGAAAATGGTTTTACTCGAAGTGTTGAGGAACCATGTTTATACATGAAGTTCAGTGGGAGCAATGTTGTGTTCCTAATATTGTATGTGGATGACATACTACTTATTGGAAATGATATTCCAATGTTATCCTCCGTCAAGGAGTATTTGGGAAATTATTTCCAAATGAAGGATTTAGGAGAAGCACAACGCATACTAGGTATCCGGATCTATAGAGATAGATCCAAAAGGATATTGGTATTGAGTCAAGAATCTTATATTGAAAAGATTCTTCGACGTTTCAGCATGGAAAAGTCCAAGAGAGGCTTAATTCCTATGGGTAGTGGAATCATTTTGAGCAAGTCTCAATCTCCTTCCAAACCCGAAGATGTTGAACGCGGAAGTTGATTCCTTATGCTTCCGCTGTTGGATCAATCATGTATGCCATGATATGCATTCATTCAAATGTCTCATATGTAAGCATGACTAGTAGATACCAAGAGAATCCAGGTGAGAGTCACTGGATAGCTGTGAAGAATATCCTTAAGTACTTGCGAAGGACTACAGATTCTATCTTAGTGTTTGGAGGTGACTCTGAGTTATGTGTTAAGGGTTACACAGACTCGAGTTTTCAAACAGATAGAGATGATATGAAATCCCAGGCTGGATTTATATACATGCTCAATGGTGGTGCCATAAGCTGGAGAAGTTTCAAAGAAGCTATGATTGCGGATTCTACTACGGAGGCTGAGTACGTTGCAGCATCAGAAGCTGCCAAGGAAGCTGTGTGGATTAGGCAATTCATGGAAGGGCTAAAGGTAGTTCCCAACGCCAAAGATCCTATCACGATCTTCTGTGACAATAGTGGGGCGATCTTTCAAGTTAAAGAACCCAAGTCTAGCAATAAGTCTAGACACGTACTTAGAAAATTCCATGTAATTAGGGATTTCATTGAAAGAAAGGAAGTAGCGATTTGTAAGGTTGGAACGGATGACAACATAGCTGATCCATTGACCAAACCTTTATCAAAAACAAAGCATGACTATCATGTTGTATCCATGGGTCTAAGGCGTATGCCAAATTTGTATAAGATTATAAGATATGAAATTAAATGAAAAATCTGAGTTTTTGGTTCATATATGATAATCGCATTTGTCGTTTGAGCTTATTTATACAAACTCGTTTATTTATAACCTTATTCTATCCAAATGGGTTGTAGAGACAAATTGAACCCCATTAAAGTGAACTGGATTAACATGGTATTCACCTCTAGTTACATATATGAGGTGACGTCTCGAAGTGACTAGAGTGTGATGCAATTGATGGCAAGTTCAAGTGCCATAAAGTCATATGGGATGACTAGTCGATCACATAGGCAGACTATGTGGGACACTCTGTCGGGAAGTGACCACTTATGGAGTTCTGGTAATTCACAAAGCCTGATCGTGGCAAGAGCTACTATATTATTCTTATGAGTCAAATTCTTTTGACTAAAGACTATTCGCCCAAGTTGGCACGGATTTCTTATTAGCTTTGATTTATACTCTATGATTTCGTAAATGAGGACTAACTGGGTATATTTTGGGTTATGATGAACTGTGGCTGAACAACGGGAATAGTGCGATAGGAATTATCCACCCCTTGTCAAGGTTTTTTGAAATATCAAGGCCACTCGAGGAGTAGTTAACTGGAAATGTGTGGCCACGCTCGGAAGGTATCTATGGCAGATAATTACGATCAGACAGTTACTCTCCCGATCGAGGAAACCACTCAAGATATGATCAAGTGTAAGTACGACATGCAAGACACATTGCATTGAGTGGGAGATTGTAATAGGACAAGAGAATTGGTGACGCACACTTGTCTCGGACAAGTGGGAGATTGTTGGAAAATGTGTCATCAACAATAGTGCGATCACATGATTTAATATCATAATTAAATCTCATACTAAGAATCCGTGAGGGATGATTCTTTATATAGTCAACTTATCGTCATTAATCGGTAATGATTGGCTAATTAGAGTTTGACATTACTGTCGTGTGACGGTGGTGGTCAATTGATCCCTTTAGGTCACACCTATAGGATGAGGCCCAAATGGATATTTAATTAATTTTATGTGATACAGATGACATCCGTAAAGGGCTCTTGTCCAAAACGGTAGGTCGTGGATATCAAGGCTCAACAAGTCGTTCTTACGGCTCTACTAGCAAAACTGATGAAGTTAACCTTCTCGAGCCATCTAAGAAGAATACCCCACCAAGGAAATTTACAAATATTGGGGACACATATTCCAATGCTCTAAAAAGGTTGATGAAACCGGGTAAACTTCAACCCATAGGCCCTACACCCGAACCAGAAAAGAAATCCAAATTCTGGGATGATAATTCGTACTGCGAATACCATAGAGGTAAGGGACATGATACAGAGAAATGCTACAAACTGAAAAATGTACTTCAACACATGATTGAAGATGGTCGCCTACCAATACCGCCTGGAGGTAAGCCTAACAACACTCAGAATCCTCTTGGAATTCTAGTGATTACAAGTGAAGAATCTACCATAGATTGTTCACACCTCATTTCTCCAGTCGAAAATGAAATTCATGCAATAGAGAACGAATGGAACTACTCTACCATTTCCCCACCCATCATCGATTTCATTGCATAGGCAAAAAGTGTTAATAGGCAAGTCATGGAACTAGAGAGTGTAGTGGCAACCCTACGTGATCCCAACGCAACACCTAAAGAACGTGCACCACTAGTCTTCTCTCAAAACACTACGATGCAAGAAGTAGTAGCCATGGTTGATGAACTAGTCGACCAAATTATCCAATTGGAGGCCGAAATCATAAGAATGAGGGAACTTGCTACTGTCAATGGAATATGGGCCGATGATGATGAAGATGAGTATCTCACTGAACACTACTTAGTCAAAATCAGTGAGCAAATAGTTCAAAATTGTGAAGATCAAGATGTAGACCACCTTACTCATTCGGGACGCCCATACCAAAACATTTCTCAAATTGGTCCCATAGCGAATGGTCCAACCAATGTGGTCACACCAAATGATAATGAAGATGACTCTACCGACCATTTGCTAAAGCAACTACAGAAGACAAAGGCTGATCTTTCAGTCTGGCAACTTGTGGCAAGCTCATTCCCACATCGCCAAGCTTTTCTGCAAGCCTTGGCCAAACTAAATGTGGCACATAACTCCACACCCGATGACGTAGTCAACTTGGTCTTCCAAGAATCACCAAAGCTAAGTAATCCTATTACTTTCTCGGATGAAGATTTGCCACCCTTTGGTGCTAGTCATAACTTGGCTCTTTATATCACTGTCATTTGCTTAAAGAAGAATGTGCCAATGACTTTGGTAGATGATGGCTCCGCAGTCAATGCCATACCCTTGAAAACGGCATACAAATTGGGCATGAAAGAATCGGATTGGACCCCTACCAACCAAGGTGTTCGCGCATATGATGGTACACGACGAAAGGTAGTAGGTCTTGTTAACCTAACCATAGCCACAAGGCCGATTGAGCGAAAGGTTAACTTCCAAATAGTGGACATTGAAGCATCCTTTAACATACTTCTGGGAAGACCTTGGATTCACGCTTCCAAAGCGGTAACATCCACCCTCCACCAGAAAATCAAAATCCCACTAAATGGTAAAGTGGTGACGATCACCCATCAAGGCAATAATCGAAAAGAAGTCAAGTAATCAAGTCCTTGCGGATCCAGTGCATGAACTTGGGGGCTTCCATAGCATATACGTCATAGAAAGCGAGTTGGCACCTTTATACTTCAATCCCTACTCCAATTTAGTGGTCAACCACATGCTCAAATCCCAGGGATACTTCCCGGGAATGCCTTTGAATCCTATCTGAAGGAACACCTTTGCACCCTACAAAGAAGGCAACTCACAAAGAATACCACTTGGACTAGGATACAAACCCACTAGAGAGGAAGCTCTCGAAATGCTCGCTCAAGTTCAAAACCGTAAGAATGTGGGAATCCAAATGCGACCCTACCTCCCTACCCTAAATGGATACTTCGTTAGGGAAGGAAGTCAAGATATCTTGCACGGATTTCCCGAACCTTGGCACTATCTCGAAAGGAAGCTAGCCGGAATCGAGATATTTCACGATTGCTATTTCATTCCTCCAGAAACGGTTCCTACCGTCAAGACTCGTCAAGCACCTTGCTTAGAAGAACAAGATATTAGTCTACTATTTGGAGAAGATCGATTTGTCAGAGCCGCATAGGATGAGATCATTACCATGATATTTCAAGACGATCACTTCAACCCTACCGCGTTAATCACAGAGACCAACACCAATCAGCAGAAAGGATGGAGAAAGTCGATCAAGTGGACAAACAATCATGGAAGACTTTTTAAGCTCACCACTGGAGAAGGAGAGATGTTCAAAGGAGAACCAGAAGACGATGAATTCGAGTCAGAGTCAGAGTCAGAGTCGGAGTCTAGAGAAGTTCCTAGAGAGTCTCCTCCTATCGTCATTCCCACTCCCCTTGTTTCTCTTAACTTAGCATCAAGTAGTAACAGTAGTTTTGGAAATGTCCCAAAGGCTGTCCCTTTACCGCCACTGACTACAGATCATATGGCTTCTTTGTTTCAACTTTTCTCAAATTTTAATATGAATAAATCAGGTTCTGCTTACTCTTCGTGTTATCTTGAATGCAATTCTGTTTACGATGATACTGAGGATGACCCAGACCCAGACTCGATCGAGATACCTCGATACATAGCCAAAGAAATACTACAAAAGGGGGAAGGGGGACTAGCAATAGAAAACACTGAACCCATCAACGTAGGAACCGAACTAGAACCCCAAGAACTTAGGATAGGGACGACCTTGAGCTCTACCGAAAGGGCCAGTTTCATAGACCTCCTACACGAGTTCAAAGACGTTTTTGCCTGGTCCTACAAAGACATGCCAGGGATCAACAGGGACATCACAGAGCATAGAATTTCAATCAAACCGGGTTTCAAACCCGCGAAACAGAAGCTTCGTCGAATGAGGACAGAATGGGCTCTCAAGATCAAAGAAGAAGTCAATAAACAGTTCAAAGCCGGGTTCATCAAAGTTTCCGAGTACTCAGACTGGGTAGCTAACATAGTACCCGTACCTAAAAAGGATGGGAGAATCCGTGTTTGTGTTGATTTTAGAGACTTAAACAAAGCGAGACCTAAGGATGACTTTCCTCTACCACATATCGACATATTGGTGGACAATACAGCAGATCATGCGCTACTATCCTTCATGGATGGATACGCAGGATATAACCAGATCAAGATGGCCATAGAAGATATGCATAAGACCGCCTTCGTCACTCAATGGGGAACCTATTGCTACACGGTTATGCCGTTTGGGTTAATTAACGTCGGAGCTACATACCAATGCACCGCAACTACGCTCTTACATGACATGATGCATAAAAAAGTTGAGGTATACGTAGATGGCATGATTGTCAAGTCCAAGGATAGAGAGGGGCACATTGCAAACCTTCTCAAATTCTTCTCAAGGCTACGGAAGTACTGAGGCTCAATCCTCATAAATGCGTATTCGGAGTAACATCTGGTAAACTCCTGGGATACGTTGTTAGCCAACGAGGAATAGAAATAGACCCTTCTAAGTTCAAAGCCCTAATCGAAATGCCGCAACCTCAAACGGAGAAAGAAGTTAGAGGATTCCTAGGCAAGGTGTAGTACATAAGTCGATTCATATCAAAACTCACCATGATCTGCAAACCTATCTTCAAGAAGTTAAAGAAAACAGATCGCACCATGTGGGATGATGACTGTCAGAAGGCTTTTGAGCGAATCAAGGAAATACTAGCCAAACCACCAGTGCTCATGCCACCTCAACGAGATCAACCTCTTGGTTTATATCTCACGGTAACTGAAACGGCCATGGGCTCCATGCTAGCTCAAACCGTAAGAAAAGAAGAAAGAGCTATCTACTACCTTAGTAAGAAGTTCTTGGAGTACGAGTGCAAATACACACCACTCGAGAAGACATGCCCCGCTCTTGTGTGGGCAATGAAGAAGCTACGCCATTACATGCTTAGCTACTCCGTCAAAATATACTCCAAAATGGATCATGTCAAATACCTCTTCGAGAAACCCGTTCTCAATGGACGCTTAGCAAGATGGACTTTGATGCTCTCAGAGTTCGATCTCAAGTATGTACCTTTGAAAGTTATAAAAGGGCGCGTCGTTACCGAATTCTTCGCAGAAAATCCCATTAATGATACACAAACGATAGACACCTGGTCGTTTACGGATGAGGATATACTCCAAACCGATATAGACTCCTGGGACCTTTATTTTGATGGAGCATCGAACTTAAGAGGATTTAGAATAGGAGTGTTGCTCATTTCTCCTGAAGGCGGGCATACACCAATATCTGTCAAACTCGACTTCGAGGTGACAAATAACGCTGCAGAATACGAGGCTTGTCTCATCGTATTGCAAGCAGCAGTAGGTTTTGGCATCAAGAATCTTCGAGTGCATGGGGATTCATCTTTGATCATCAACCAAATTACGGGATCTTGGAAAATCCGAAGCGAAAGCTTAGCACCTTATCAAGCCAGAATAGACCAAATTGCCCAATTCTTCGATCAAGTAACCTACCTACACCTACCTCGAGAGGAGAATCAATTTGCAGATGCTCTTGCAAAACTTGCATCTTTCATTAATATGCCGGATAGCATGGTAGAAATGACTTTATGCATCGAACGACGGTCAGATCCAGCTTATGTGCACCAAATCACCGATGAAGAGGAAATCAAAGAGGAACCTTGGTTCCAAGCGATCCTAAATTTCAAACTCAATGGCACCTATCCACCAGATATGGACAAAAGGGGACAACGTGCTATACGCTTACTAGCTTCCCAATAAGTCCTCATGCAAGGAGAGTTATATATACAAAAGAACGCCTCTTGGTGTAATCCTACGCTGTTTTGATCATTCACAGGCACGGAAAGTGATGGAAGAAGTCCATGATGGAGAATGTGGCCCTCACATGAGTGGACCCATGATGGCAAAGAAAATCACACGTTTGGGGTATTATTGGACCACAATGGAATCCGATTGCATCAAATATGTAAGACATTGCCACAATTTCCAAATCTTCGGGAATGTGCAACACGTCCCTCTTTCATTGCTTTACCCCATGACATCTCCCTGGCCATTTTCTGCGTGGGGAATTGATATCATCGGCAAGATCACTCCAGCCGAAACAGGAGGCCACTAATTCATCCTAGTGGCAATCGATTATTTCACCAAGTGGGTAGAAGCGGCTTCCTACACCAGTCTTACAGCCAAGAACGTGGCGAAGTTCATACAAACCAACATCATCTGTCGATACGGTTGCACACATGAGATCATCAGTGACAATGGATCACATTTCCAAGCTGAGACTGAGAAATTTCTAATCAAGTACAAAATCAAGCATCACCACTCCTCGCCATATAGACCACAAACTAACGGCGCGGTAGAGGCGGCAAACAAAAACGTTGTCACAATTCTCAAGAAAATGATTGACAATTATCGAGATTGGCCAAGCAAGATACCCTTTGCTTTATGGGGATACCGTACATCTGTTAGGACGCCCATTGGGGCCACCCCTTTCTATTTGACCTACGGCATGGAAGCTGTACAACCAGTCGAGCTAGAAATACCATCCTTGCGTATTTTACTCGAAAGTCAAATCCCAGAAGCCGATTGGAGGAGGGATAGATATGAAGAACTTATCCTCCTGGATGAACGAAGATTGCGTGCATTACATAATGTGCAAACATATCAGGCACGTATCAAACGAGCCTTCAACAAAAGAGTTAAGCCAAGGAACATCAAAGAAGGAGACTTGGTCCTCAAATAAATTAGAGCTCTTTTACCTGTCGATCCACGAGGAAAATTCAAACCCAATTGGGCCGGGCCATTTCTAGTCAAGTCCATACTTCCAGGGGGTGTGGTTAGGATCACAGACTTAGATAGGAATGAATTTGCCAACCCGACAAACCCCGACCAACTGAAACGTTACTATGCCTAGAATAGGAGCAAAAACGCGCCTCGCGTAACCTCACGTGTCGCTCTTGTGGCACAAAATAAACAGCCCCTGGCCTAGCTGAAATAAGCTAATGTCATCTTGCTCTTGAATTTTGACAATTTGTCATCCTCATATCATCAAATAAACTGAAATGCATTTTAGGAGTAAGTGAAACCTCATGCTTATTTTCTAAGTTCATTACAACCTCTTGCTTTGAACAATTATTCTTTTACATTTACTTGAACTACGCGCAAGGGTTTGATTTCATTTTTTTAAATGAATACGTAGGCAATCCTTCACAGGATACAACCCATTAATTATTTTAAATGTAAATAGAAGGACATTTGCAAATGCATTTGGAATTCGACAAGAATAATGATATAAAATCGTAACGGTTTCATAACCAATCAACCTCTTTTATTCCATGCCTTTTAAATAATAATATGCCACATAATATAAAAAATAAAATAGGTTGAACTCTAAAAACCCCACCTTCTTATTACAATAATAATAATAATAATAATAATAATAATAATAATAATAATAATAATAATAATAATAATAATAATAATAATAATAATAATAATAATAATAATAATAATAATAATAATAATAATAATAATAATAATAATAATAATAATAATAATAATAATAATAATAATAATAATAATAATAATAATAATAATAATAATAATAATAAAGACACATGCTATTCTTCCATTTTCCCTTTACCTTTGTCATTTTTATTATATTTCTTGTCTCGACCTCGAGCCGGACGCTCTTGCGCCACTTCCGACCTAATCACCAACGGTCACTCTCGTGGTCTAGCCTTGCCATTCTTGTCAACCACCATCTCAACGACGGGAGAAGTCTTCGGTTTCTTCGAATGATGAATAACTCGAAACCCGACTTCTTCCTCTCCCTCAGTCAGATGCTTCTCTTTCTCCTTTTCTACATCACGAACCTTGTAGTCAACAGGCTCGTGTTTCCCCAATCTCTTGCGCTCCTCCGGAGTAGAAGCTTTCCTCCACCACAGATAGGAATCCGACACCCATAGAGCACTAACAGAAGAGTTCAAGAACCACATATTCCTTTGAGCCCATTTGATGGCCCATTCTCTTCGACTCTCAGTAGTAAGCGCCACGGTAGTCTGCGGGACAGTGTCAAGCTTCGGAATCATCTGCTTCAATCCAACCTGCCTCGTCAACCTCTTCGGGAAGATGCATATCATAAACTCCAAGCCAGGAATGCGCACAGACCAGGTAGGATCCAAGGATGATACTCCAGTGACAGATTTAAGATGCCGCCATGGTACGATCCATCTAATCAAGAGGCCATCGTCACACTTCAATTTGTTTTCCCAATAGTTGCACACTCGAGTGAAGTCCACCATGTAGAGCCTGGTCCTCATCGCAATTGAGCGAGCATGATAAGCAGGAACATTAACTGGGGGCTCGATCAATCGAAGACGCTCTATAAGCCAGACCTACCAAAAGCAGGTATTAGAAACAAAGAAGAAGAAAAAAACGAAAACAAAAAAAGGGAGGATTTTTTTATTCTTTTACCTGCAAAATAATGGGACTTCCCAGATAAGGAAGGTCACGGTTGGCTTTCCTGTTATCTAACCTCAACAGGATCTCTCCTAGACACAGGCAAGCTGGGCTCCTACGCAGCTCCATTTGCTCAATCAGGCTCAAATAACGAGGATCGCCTCTCAAATCCTCATCAACATACCCCTGAAGGACATATACATGTAGTAGGCAAAACCCGAATGCCCTTCACCTGGCAACATAAGAGATAGTGGGATCTACCCTGTTGATGAATCGATCAATGAAGTCCAACATTCGCACTCCCTTTGAGGTCACAAGACGGTCCACCTCAGCTCTTGTCAACCCAAGCAAATCCCTAAACTTGTTCTTATATCCTTGAGAAATAGAGGGAATAGCAGGCAAATGTTCTGGGTCCCAACCACCAATCGCAGCAATTTCTTCGGGAAATGGGCAAATGTCGCCTCTGGGGAAGGCAAATACGTTATAATTCGGGTCCCAATAATCAAGACAAGCATCTAGGAACGGTTTGATTACCTTGATCAACTTCAAGCTCAAAAGTGATCCAAAATTATAAGCACCCATGTCGTGTTTCTCCACATTGGAGAACTCATTTGTCCATTCTTTTAGACGAATTTCGAGAGTATTCATGATGTATGCTTATTTTCAGAGCTTTATGTAATAAGACGAAGGAAAGACGGAAGAATTATGTGAATAAGACCTCCCTCGACGTCTCTATTTATACTAAAAGCTGTTTCCTAAAATCCGTCAGGACGGATACACTGGGGAACAGGCGCAGCACTTGCTGCGCCTCTTCAAAGGGACGCAGCTCTTGTTGCGCCTCTTCCTCAACCTTCTTTCTGTGTTTTTCCGCGTTGGATCTTTCCTATTTCCTCAAATAATAATTTCCCATTCATACGGGTTATTATTTTGGTAAATCCGTCAAATTGTCATGTTTCGTGTTTCCTAATTCCACGGGCACGCATTTCGAGGCGATATCGACATTTTCATCATCTTAGCACGCTTATCCATTCCTTTTTTTTAATTTTCTTTTGGGGAATCATTTCACCAATTTAATTTATTCATTTTCAAACTTATACATTTCTTTTTAATTTTCTTTTTGGGGAATCATTTCACTCCCGTTCCACATTACATTTCAAACTTATATGTTTCTATTTTTTCTTTTTTTTAGGGGGTAGCCCTCCCTACCGTCCGGTTATTTCCGGCAAGTTTTTGGATTTTTTGTTTTGCGCTAATTTAGGTCATGTGTACAAATGTATGTTCTATGTGATTTCTGTGTAAATTTCGGCAGCATGACGGCATGAACCGTCATCTACCAAACCTGTTCAAAGCTAACCGGCTGGTACAAACAAAGCAACCCAACAGCAAAGGCACTCGGGCCATCATATATACAACCAAGAGGGGATATGTACACCAAACTGGGGGCTCGAGCCCCAAAACAAAGTCCGAATGTCCAAAATGTAGGTCCTAAAAATGTACAAAATGTGCAAAATACAGCCGAAGACAAAAAAAAAACAACAAGCAAACTACTGCTGGTCGCCGCCTAGCTCAGCAACTCTCGCCTCGAGAGCAGAAACCTCGGCATCACGGACCTCTAGCTCCCTCAGCAGGCGAGTTGTCTCCTCCCGGGACTGGGCAAGCTCTCGCTCCAGCTCACGCTCCCTCTACAAACAATAAGAATTGGCTCAAGTCAATCATTTCAAGCATAAGGAAAGTTAGAAAATTAGAAAATGAAGTAAACGGAAGGTTCATACCTAACGTCCTCGGCCGCCAGCAAGTGCCTCGACGGTAGTAGCTCGCAGCCGGTTCGCTACCCTCCACAAAGCCACGAACCGAGATGGCGCAACCTGCATTTCGAAAGAAGAGATTCTTAAACAATTGGACAAACTCAAGCAAATGTGTTCTTACACAAAATTATACAAGTTAGGAGACTCAACCTCCGAATCATATGCTGCCACTCGTCCAAGCCAGCATCTCTCACCGCCGTATCAAAGTCGCGAAGTTCGGAGATCGTCGTCATCCCCGTCGCGTCAGTGTACTCAAGGGTCTCGGGGTACTCTGGGGGCTCGATGCCCGCCGCCTCGACCTCGTGAAAAGTCAAATGATTTCCATTAACCGATGATCATTCATCGTGTTCTCAAAATGATAAAAAGTAAGAGTAACACACTTACCACGACCGGCCAGTATGCCAACCTCCCATAGAGGAACGCCGAGTAGTCCTCCCCAGGAAGAAGGAGGGCGTCACTACCAACGCCTGCTAGGTCATCCTCCCTCTCAGCCTCAGAAGGCTCCTTGAACATCGTCCGAGGAGGATCGATGGGAACCGTCAAGACGTCCCAAGAGCACTGACGAGCCAAACGCTCGCCCAAGTACCACACAGGACCCATCGACGTCCTAAGCAACAACTGGCTCGAGCTCCTAGGTCGAAGGACCTCAGCCACAAAGGGAGGAGCGCCAGCGTAGTCCACCCAAGGCCTGGGTACCCACTAGGAAAATCAAATGAAGGGTCATTCTTATGATCAGTTCTAAAAAGTAAAGAAGAAAGACAAATAACGCAAGGTGAAATACTCACACCGTCCAACTAAAGAGCGTTCACCTACCGTCGACAGACGTCGTGAAAGGAACGCCGGCTCCTCATGTGGCACATCACCCAATCCCTCACAACGGGATAGGCCCTCTCCACCGGCTCCGTCCTCTTGGGCGCGAGGCTCGGAAAGTAGGAGTACACCCACGCCTGTAAAACAAGATAATCAACAACGATCTTTCGTGATTCGATAAAAAAAGGAAATGATCTTTCATGAAATGAAATGAAGGTTCATACCTCCAACAACAGTCCAGGGCCAACAGCGGTAGAAGAAGTCCCCTTCTCCATCAATCCGGACGAACCATGGCCCTCATAAAGCGAATGAGGACCGCAAAACCAGCAGTGACCCAGTCCCAATGGCCTAGGTCGCTCAGGTCGGAAAGAAAAGGAAGGAGCTTCGTCGATAGCCTCTATCCCTTGTCTCCGAGGTAGATCGAAGACAGGAACCACCTGTAACACCCCCATACTCCATGTGCCTTACCAGGACCACTCAGGTATGAAGACATTACCATCTCGGTTACCCGAGTCAATGATAATCAAATAAATAATGAAGAAACAACGTTTAAATATAAATACTTAGTGAAGGGTACAATTCTCGAAACCAAACCAAAATGCAATACATGTTCTCAAACTGACTGTTCTAACCGAAAAGTAAATAACTAATAAGCTACAGCGGAAGACTCATATCATCATGTCGTGGCCATCCCAAATATCCCGACTCATCTCAATACTCGCTCAATATCTCGCTCACCATCCCCGAATGGATCACCGCAGTTTACAAAACAACACCGGGTCAAGACTAATCACATAATCCAATATATATACCAACAATAAGATAAACAGACACTGAAACTCATCACACACACACACACAATCACACCAAATCCAATCACCTCAATCACCGATCGTCCACTTTGGACCCATTACCAAATGGGGGACCGCACCGTACCCACCAAATCCCCGCTCCACATAGTGAGCGATAACCCTGTCCATTAATGTGCACATCCCTTCTGTGGCGGGTTCCACAGAAGGCAAAACTAGGGCGTGAAGCCACTCCCGCAAGTGACCCCACTCAGCCGAGGCCACGCCTCGCGAACCATCAATAACGATCACAACCACAATCACAATACAATTACTATATCAAACAACCAAACACAATACATCAACCAATATCCCATTATGGGACTAATAGTGAGTAGGAAATCCTACCTGGTAAGCACACAATCAGACGGTCTCTACTGCTGAATCAAAAAGCTTCCTCTATGAACCCTCCTCCTATCATACAACACATAAAGGCTACCAAATCACATACTACACATAAAACCCCCAAATCTCTAAATTAGGGTTTAACCAAATCAAAGGAAAGACAATAAAAAGGGTACATAGATCTTACCCTCGACGCAAGGAACTCAACGGTATAATCAACGCTAAGAACCGACCTTCCAAACTCCGGGTATTGCTAATAATGCGATTAGGATGAAAAACTTGCTTGCTTTCTCTCTTAAACAGTAATTTAGGTTTTGTAAAAGTGATTTAGAATAATGACGACAAAGCTTATATACCTTAATCGCATAATTAACAAAACCCGAGAAGACTCCCCGTAAAACCGGCTACTCGATCGAGTACCCGAGGTACTCGATCGAGTACCCCCTTACTCGATCGAGTGCCCCAGCTACTCGATCGAGTACCCAACAGGTCAGAAACTTTTCTAAAACGCAACTTACCCTTACTCGACAGAGTAAGGCCTACTCGATAGAGTACCCCAAGACTTATAAATACGGAGTATTACAGTCTTCCCTCCTTAAAAGGAACTTCGTCCCCAAAGTTCAAACCACTACTAAACAAAGGTACTCCCATAACATTCCCGACTCAACAACCGCAACAAAATTTAACATAAAATATGTTACTAACTCAACTCATCCCGACAAACATACCGACGCAACATACAAAAAGGGGTATAAAACTCTTAAAAACTGTTCGCGATCATCTCCTACCCCCCTAAAAGAAACAAGGTTACGTCCCCGTAACCATACATACCTGATCAAAAAGGAAAGGGTAACGCTCTTTCATAGCCTCCTCTGGCTCCCATGTAGCTTCCTCGGTCTCGTGGTTAGACCAAAGGATCTTGAGCATAATTGTCTCACCACTCCTAGTCTTTCTAACCTTTCGGTCTAGAATCTGTTTAGGCACCTCAAGATATGATAAGGACTCATCTAGCTCTAAGGTCTCGGCCTCTAACACATGTGACGGGTCACTCACATACTTCCGCAGCTGCGATACATGAAACACATTATGCACTCTCTCTAATGCAGCTGGTAAAACCAGACGATATGCAACTTCCCCAACCCGCTCTAAGATCTCATACGGCCCTATAAACTTCTGACTTAGCTTGCCTTTATTCCCAAATCTCATAACCCCACGCATAGGAGACACTTTCAGAAGAACCTTATCCCCAACCTGAAACTCTATATCCCGGCGATGTAGATCTGCATAACTCTTTTGTCGATCCCGAGCCGCTCTCTCATCCGTTCCCGATCATCTTAATCTGCTTCCACCATCTCATGCACCATCTCTCGGTCTTAAAACCACTTTGCCTCGGACTATCGTCCCAACAGATTGGACTCCTACATCTTCTCCCATACAAAGCCTCAAACGGTGCCATACCAATACTAGTGTGATAGCTGTTATTGTAAGAAAATTCTATCAAGTCCAACCTCTTCTCCCAGCTACCACCAAAATCCATCACACAAGCTCGCAACATATCCTCAAGAGTCTTGATTGTTCTCTCAGTCTGCCCGTCTGTCGCAGGATGAAATGTTGTACTCATCTTCAAAGTTGTTCCCAACGATTCCTGCAACTCTTTCCAAAACCTCGATATAAACCTCGCATCTCTGTCAGACACTATGTCCTTAGGGACTCCATGTAACTTAAGCACGTTCTTTCGATAGGCCATAGCCAATTGTGCCTTAGTCCATGTATCTTTCATTGGAACAAAGTGAGCTGACTTGGTCAGTCGATCCACTATTACCCAAATCATGTTGTTACCTTGTTGACTCTTTGGCAAACCCACAATGAAATCCATGGAAATGGATTCCCACTTCCACTCAGGTACCTCTAAAGACTGAATCTTACCTTGTGGTCGTCGCTGTTCCCCTTTAACTCTCTGGCATGTCAAACAACGGGACACAAACTCAGTTGTCTCTTTCTTCATCCCAGGCCACCAAAACGTTTTCTTCAAATCCTTGTATAGCTTGTCACCACCCGGATGTACTGAATATGGTGTGCAATGTGCCTCTGTCATGATGGTCTTTTTCAACTCCTCATCATTAGGAACACACCACCTACCATCAAACCTCAAACTACCATCTCGTATGAATAGAAAACCGACACTGTCCCTTTCTCTACTCCAGCTCTCCACTCCACTATCTTAGGGTCCAACGCCCGCTTACCTCGAATATCATCATAAAACTCAAGATGTCTTTGTCATATCACCCATGGCATCTCCTTTCTGCATCATATGTATCCCAAAGCTCGCCACCTCATCTCTCAGCCTCATCAAAGATAGAGGTGTACACCGAGAATGTACACTCTTCCTACTCAAAGCATCAGCTACAACATTGGCCTTCCCTTCATGGTAGATGATTTCCATGTCATAATCGCCAATCCGCTCCATCCACCTCCTCTGTCTCATGTTCAACTCCTTTTGAGTGAAGATGTACTTGAGACTCTTGTGATCAGAAAAATACCTTAAAGATTGCTCCATAAAGGTAATGTCTCCAAATCTTGAGAGCAAACACCACTGCACCCAACTCCGGATCATGAGTAGGGTAGTTCTCCTCATAAGGCTTCAATTGCCTAGAAGCATAGGCAATCACTTTACCATTCTGCATCAACACACATCCCAACCCATTCTTCGAGGCATCTCGTATAAACCTCAAAGTTCTCGGTCCCTTCAGTAATGCTAAGACAGAGATGTGGTCAAACGCTCCTTTAATGTTTGGAACGCCGTCTCACAACTCTCATCCCAACGAAACCTGTTCTCTTTCCTCATCAACGCTGTCATAGGTCTAGCTATCTTGGAGAAATCCTTCACGAACCGTCTGTAGTATCCAGCTAAACCCAAGAAACTCCTAACCTCAGCAACATTCTTTGGTGCTTCCCACTTTGTCACTGCTTCTATCTTCGCCGGATCCACAGCTACCCCATCTTTAGAGATCACATGCCCCAGAAAAGCAACTTTCTCTAACCAGAACTCACACTTGGATAGCTTAGCATACAACTCATGATCCCTCAAAGTTTGCAACACGATCCTCAGATGCTCCTCATGCTCCTCCTTAGTCTTAGAGTAGACTAAGATATCATCGATAAATGCCACTACAAACTGGTCCAAGAACGGTCTGAAGATTCTATTCATCAAATCCATAAACACTGCCGGTGCATTAGACAACCCAAACGGCATCACCACATACTCATAATGGCCATACCTCGACGTGAAAGCTGTCTTTGGTATGTCCATTTCTCTAATCTTCACCTGATGGTACCCCGACCTCAAATCAATCTTAGAAAAGACTGATGCACCACTTAACTGATCAAACAGGTCATCTATCCTTGGCAAAGGATACTTGTTCTTTATCGTCACTCGATTCAGCTCCCTGTAATCTATGCATAACCTCAAACTCCCATCTTTCTTCTTCACAAAAAGAACTGGTGCTCCCCACAGCGATACACTAGGTCTAATATATCCCTTCTCTATCAGATCATCCAACTGCTTCATAAGCTCCTCCATCTCCTTAGGACCCATACGGTACGGTGCCTTAGAGATTGGCCCCGTCCCTGGTTTCAACTCAACGGTGAAATCTATCTCCCTCTTTGGTGGCAACCCCGGAATCTCCTCTGGAAAAACATCTGCAAACTCTCCCACCACTGGTATCTCATCAATTGTTGGACTCTCTATCCGGCCATCTCTCACATGGCACAAGATCAAAGGACATCCCTTCCTCAGATAAGACTTCAAGGTGACAGCTGCAATCAACTTAACTTTGGGTTTGACTAGAAACCCACGATAAGACACACTAACACCCTTAGGACCTCTTAAAGACACTTTCTTTTGATGACAGTCTATCTTAGCTTTATACTTTCCTAACCAATCCATCCCGACTATCATCTCAAAACCGTCAAAAGGGAACTCTAGCAAGTCTACAGGTAGATCAACTTGCCCAACTATCATAGATACATCTCTAAACAATCTCCCACATGATACAGACTCACCCGAAGGTATAAAAACTCGCTCACTAACAGACTCATATACCCTCAAACCCAACTGTTTAACATGACTCGAAGACACAAACGACTGAGAAGCCCCCGAATCAAACAAAACAAAGGTAGGAATACCATTTACAAGAAAAGTACCGGTGATAACGTGCGCATCTTCCTCACCGCTTTCTTCTCCATCATGAATAACTTGCCACCGATCTTCTCGCCCACCTCCCGGACAAGATCTTGGGCGATGTGGTCGGCTTAGCACCCGACCCTTGATTGTTGTTGTTGTTCATTGGTGGTTTCTGATAAGAATTACCGCCGTTGCGTTGCCTCCACTCTGGTAACTCGACTTCCCGGTTTGGCCATGATCCAGCCCGGTCATTTGCTCGCGAAGCTCGCGCGGTCTCCGGAAGGATCCCGGTGCACTTGTGCACTCATGTCTCTTGTGGCCTACACCACCACAGCTATAGCAGGTCACTCCCCAACTATTACTCATTCTTCCACGGCCACGCCCAAAGGAAGCCCCAACACTGAACCCTGACCCAAAAGAAAACCCCTTAGACTGATTGTGGTTGCCTTTCTTGTGATTAGATTGGCCACCACCCTCGCTCTCGACTTCCTCTTCTCACCACCTAAGTCTCCCGAGCCATCTCCACCAACCTCTCACTCTCCCGGCCCTCTCATAAGCATCCTTAACATCGCAAGGATCCCCACGGGTAACTTATCCATAATCTTAGGGGTCAACCCTCTCTCAAACCTCAATGCCGATTCTCCTCACTCAAACCCATATCCTCAAAAGATACCTAGACTTCTCATTGAATTGCCCGTAGTACTCGGCCACAGACATCTCAAAGGGTCATCTTAAAGCTGCCAAACTCTTCCCTCAACTTACTCCTCACATGTTCCGGTACAAACTCCTTCCTCACAAATTCTACGAAACTCCTCCCAAGGTATAGCAGGTAACCCTTGGTTTGTATATATCTCCTTAGCGCTCACTTTCACCGTATCCCACCACTTGCCACCGCCTCCCTCGGATAGAACACAGCTGTTCCACCCTCATCTCATCGGACAAAGGAACCAAATCTAATATGTTCTCCATCTCCCTCGACCAACTATCAAGAAGGTTAGGCTTCCCAACTCCCTTGTACTCTTTCGGGTTAAACCTCGCGATATAGAGGCTGATTTTAGAATGATCAACCTCCTTCTCCTTATCCTTATCCTTATCCTTCCCCACAGTCTTTAAAGCCTCGGTGAGAGCATCCTGATGCTCCAACATCTTAACGATGTCGTCTATGTTCATAAGCTCAGCTCTCGCGTACAAAGCAGTCTTCTTGGGCGGCATCTTGAAACTATATATAAGAAAGGGTAGACATAAACACACGTACTAAACCTCAAACATGAAAACACGCTGCCCAGAACCTACTCGATCGAGTTCCCAAACACACTCGATCGAGTAACGGGCTACTCGATCGAGTGCCCAACATACTCGATCGAGTACCCAAACATCAGACCCCAAACAGACCTTCTGATCTCTAACATACTCGACCGAGTAGCGAGTGACCCCCTACTCGATCGAGTACCTCTAGTTACTCGATCGAGTACCCAAAAACACGATTCTGGACTCAAAATCGTCAAAAACCCACCCGATCGAGTCAGTCCCACTCGATCGAGTCATGCCAACTCATAAAAGCTACCCGCATGCTACGTCATATGCTAACATGCTAAACTTTATAAAACCATATTATATCATAACTAAACATGCTACGCATCTTTTCATACGATCTACGAGATCACTTCATCATGTTATTAAATGCCACTTTGTAAAACATTCAACATGCTATCATTCCATCAACAGTTTCCACATATCTTCAACTTTTCTTTCACATTCTTAACTTTCTACTTCAAACATCCAACAATTAACACATTTCATCACATTCTTACACAAGTTAACCAAACACACGTACGACTCGACAAACACTCCCCCCATGTGACCGGTTCAAAATTGTAGGGCGACTACGCGACTTTAGGACGTCTCCCAAGCCTTTGCATTAGCTCCTACAACTTTTACCCCGGTTCATTTTAATTGACTCCCTATGTTCATTAGGTTCATTGGTTACAGGTTTCAGGATCGTCGCTCTGATACCATTTGTAACACCCCCATACTCCAAGTGCCTTACCAGGACCACTCAGGTATGAAGACATTACCATCTCGGTTACCCGAGGCAATGATAATCAAATAAACAATGAAGAAACAACGTTTAAATATAAATACTTAGTGAAGGGTACAATTCTCGAAACCAAACCAAAATGCAATACATGTTCTCAAACCGACTTTCTAACCGAAAAGTAAATAACTAATAAGCTACAGCGGAAGACTCCTATCATCATGTCGTGGCCATCCCAAATATCCCAAATTTCATCTCAATACCTGCTCAATATCTCGCTCACCATCCCCCGAATGGATCACCACAGTTTACAAAACAACACCGGGTCGGTACTAATCACACAATCCAATATATATACCAATAATAAGATAAAACAGACATGACCTTAACTGTCACACACACACAATCACGCCAAATCCAATCACCTCAATCACCGATCGTCCACTTGGACCACCACGCCAGTGGGGGACCGCAACCGTACCACCAAATCCCCGCTCCACATAGTGAGCGATAACCCCGTCCATTAATGTGCACATCCCTTCTGTGGCGGGTTCCAGAGAAGGCAAAACTAGGGCGTGAAGCCACTCCCGCAAGTGACCCCACTCGGTAGAGGCCACGCCTCGCGAACCATCAATAACGATCACAACCACAATCACAATACAATTACTATATCAAACAACCAAACACAATACATCAACCAATATCCCATTATGGGACTAATACGAGTAGAAATCCTGCCTGGTAAGCACACAATCGACGGTCTCTCTTCTCATGAATCAAAAAGCTTCCTCTATGAACCCTCCTCCTATCATACAACACATAAAGGCTACCAAATCACATACAACACATAAAACCCCAAATCTCTAAATTAGGGTTTAACCAAATCAAAGGAAAGACAATAAAAAGGGTACATAGATCTTACCCTCGACGCAAGGAACTCAACGGTATAATCAACGCTAAGAACCGACCTTCCAAACTCCGGGTATTGCTAATAATGCGATTAGGATGAAGAACTTGCTTGCTTTCTCTCTTAAACAGTAATTTAGGTTTTGTAAAAGTGATTTAGAATAATGACGACAAAGCTTATATACCTTAATCGCATAATTAACAAAACCCGAGAAGACTCCCAGAAAACCTGGCTACTCGATCGAGTACCCGAGGTACTCGATCGAGTACCCCCTTACTCGATCGAGTGCCCCAGCTACTCGATCGAGTACCCAACAGGTCAGAAACTTTTCTAAAACGCAACTTACCCTTACTCGACAGAGTAAGGCCTACTCGATAGAGTACCCCAAGACTTATAAATACGGAGTATTACACCACCAGAGCCACAAGCGGACTCTCTACTCTGCAGTACAGGGAGGAGGAGCCGTCTCCCTCCCCTCGATCACCACCGACGTCGGGGTCTTCCCAAAAATAGTCCCGGGCGTAAGAACTAGGCACCAACCCAGGTACCGCAGCATCCTTCGACATCAAGTTCCAGCCGATCACTCTCCTAGCCTCAGTCGAGTCTACCCTCATGGCTGTCTCCTGCCATTCCACCACCTCAGTCCCACACGGCAAACCAGAAATCATGCCGTAATCCTCCAACGTGACCCCCACCTCGCCATAAGACATGTGAAATGTGGAGGACGTGTCCCAAAATCGATCCAAGAAAGCTCAGACCAGGCTGAGGTTAGCCCGAAGCTTCCTCCTCGTGATATCCCTCCAAGCCTGCACCAAAGCACCGAATGCTCCCCGCTCGATAATGGCTCGCTCCTCAGTCGACAGCCTCTCGTAGCACCCCATCGTCGTCGTGTAGCCCGAGAATGATCTAATGTTCCCGGCCTCCTATTTGGATTCGAAACAAAAGTTATCTTTAGCTTGAATGAATGAATAAAAGGAATAACAAAAAGAAATGAAAGAATATGAATGAAGTGTGATGAATTCGATTTACCAAGCTCTTCACCGTCCTGTAGGACAGTTGACCCTCTACAGCCCAAAGTAGGTGCTTGTTGTCCCAAGTCTCAGCCCGCGCAGGTGCTCCCCTCAGCTGCCGACCACCCCATCCAGCGTTGGCCCGTCTTGGGGCCTCCTCCTCCTCAACAACCTCCTCCTCAAGGACCTCGTCCTCAGCAGCCGTCACCACGGCGGTAAAAGCCTGCTCTAACGCCTCCTCAAGTGAACGAGAAGGGTCAATAGCAGTATCCACGTCCATGGGAGCTCTCCCTGACGTAGAAGCCTCATCACCTACAAAATTAAAGTGAATTTAGGCCGCGTCAAATAGCGACAAGCCTTAATTAGGGGATTTTCGAGTTTTCAAAGCTCCGAAATCGCTCTTTTCTCGCCATCTTTGGCCATTTTCCCACAAACCCGGCTGCTCATGTGGTAATTTGGGTCAAGTTAAGCCTAAGTTAAAGCCTAGTCATGGGTTCGAGTCGGAATTTCGATAGCATTTCGTTATAACGGCGATTATGCCCTAGAAAAGTGTCCTGAAAAAGCCGTCACAAATCAAAATTCCGAGATGATAGGAAGTTTACCCATCATACAAGGATCCAAATATCAAGTTTCGTCACAAATGGGTAATCCTAAGACTATTTTCGAAGCGATTTATGGTTTAGCTGTGAGACCGTCTCAATTTCACTCAAATGCTCAAAACTCAACGAAAATTCGAAACAAATACATGGTTATGATCCTTATACTACTAATTAGCCATTTACAAGGTCAATTTTGCAAGGCAAAATCATTTGGGGGAAAAGCCCCAAATTTTCGACATAATTAGGGTTGAAAACCCTAATTTGTCGGTCTAATTTGATCAATTATAGAAGATTAATGCACAAATAATACACATACCTCGATTAGCCATGGCAAATGCAAGCTTTTGATCAAATTTTGCGAAAAAATGATTGGAATTTGAGGGAGTAATTGATGAAATTATATTTCGAAATAATGAAACAAAACCCCTGTTTCATCGGTTTTTTACTCAGGAATGCCACGCCCAGGAAAAGACGCAGCAAGTGCTGCGCCTCTTCCAAGGGACGCAGCTCTTGCTGCGCCTCTTCCTCAGTTTCCCTCCATATGAAATTTCAAAGATCCGTTATAAGTTCGTAATTCGTGGGCCCATCTTTGGTGCGCCTCTTCCTTGATGCCATACATCACATATTTGGTCCGTTTGACATTTATTCTTCGCCCGGACCCGTATTTCCAAGCCAACTGCAAACTGTCGCCATTTTTTTACCAAGACCTTGCTTGTCACAACGAGCAAATATTCTCTGACATGTGTTTCGACACACCTTTATTATGTTTCCCCAGCGAGAGTTCACGACAGACAATCGTCCCTCTCGAGACATGGAGATCAGCTCCCGATTATGTTCCCCCAGCGAGAGTACGCGGACAGGCAATTGTCCCTCTCGCGACATGGAGATCAACATCGACCCCAAACTCTTCCGAAGTTTGTTTGAAGCCGACCCAAGCAGATTTCTCCCAGCAGTTCCTGACTATGTCCTGTTGTCTCCTCCCAATATCGCGTTTTGTTTCCCCTGAAGTTTCAAGGAATTTCAGGTATGGTCTCTTCTTATGGCTGACGAGCCTCCTTACGTAATCTAATGGACTTTAAACAACCCTCCCCGATAGTCGACAGACTCTAAAATGTTCCCGACGACAGGTCCTTGGCTCAGACCCCTTGAGCCGCCTCGCGTCGCCATAGTCGTCGGGTTGTAATCTTTGATTGACGTAATGGCTATACTTTTACTTTCGCCTTGTCCAAGGCTCAGTTAAAGTGGGGACTCTGTAGATACCTCATTTCTGCACCTCCCGCAAACCACCAGGTGATGATTGGGCCGCATAATTGGTATACGGAATGATTTGTGACAGTTCGTAAGTTTATCGTCAAGTGATCGCTCAAATACTTGTGTCTACCTCTTAATTGTCATCTACGTACCGATACGGTCGTTTTGGCAGTAATTACAGTACATTTGGAGTCCGGGTCAAAAACCGTCTTCATTTTCTAATAACCGAGTCAGAATGTTCTGGAATGTTCCGAATAATTCTATTCCATATTTTCCAATCTTTTGATCTTTGGTAAAATATCTCCCGTAATATTCACACAAATTATTAAGGAAACGAGATTAATCCGCTATTCCATAATAGAAACGCGGAAATCTTTCTTCCGTAGGAGGAAACCACTGAGGAAAGAACGCAGCAAGTGTTGCGCCTCTTCCAAGATACGCAGTGCCTGCTGCGCCTCTTCCTCAATCCTTTTATGCGTATTTTTCGTATCTTTTCGAGATTCACTTCCAAAGTTTCTCCGAAAACCCTAGTTCTTTCGTGTGATTAGTATAAATAGAGACTTTCGGTCTCTCATATTTCTCACGCGAGTGTCCGCCCTTCTCTTCTCCCTTTGCATTCTAGACCACGTTCTTACTTTTTGGCATCTACGTGCTTGAACTTTCGACCACGTAAGCTCGGATCTTTCTGAGTACCAGCCTCGTTTTGCATGACCGACCAATTTGACCAACTCCACAAACAATCAACATTAATCAATCTTATTCGTTTTCCTCTTAGAGGGCACTTTCGTCGTACATTCGAGTCGAGCATCACTAAACGTTAACTTAGTTCATCTCGTTTCGTCAAACATGTAAGTCTGAGGGTGTAAATCCTTCTTTTAATTATTGTTCTTTATTATTGTAATTAATAATGTAAGATTTATGTCGAAAGTATTCTTAAAACCGATTTGTAAAACCTTGTTTAAAAAACTTTTTTTACGGATTATCAGAAGACAACCGTCGAGAAAGGATGCAGCAACTGCTGCGCCTCTTCGAAGGGACGCAGCACCTGTTGCGCCTCTTCCTGAGGCTGCCGCAGTTCTTGCTTTCTTTCTTCTTCCTTCGTCTTTTGTTCGTCCGTTTGTTTCTTTTTGTTTCGTTTTCAATTGTTCATTAACACGATAATTTGAATATGATAATTTTGACCTGTAATTCATTAATTCTTCATAATTAATTCATCTTTCAAAATCCCGACTTAAATCCCTTATAATTCATATTTGCGGGTTTTCGTCATTAAGTCAATTCGGTTTTTAGAGATTCGATTTACCCATATTGAATCTCTGGAATTCATCTTTGATATATTTGTACCTGTTATTTAACGTCACCGTCATTAATTCATCATTAATAACCTATTTAGTCCAATTAATTTGATTAGTTTGTTAATTTGTAAATAATCTTATGAATCTTGTAAATATTCATCCTAATCAGTTTCATCCGTGTTTTATTGTTTTTATGACCTCATTCACATGTAAATAATATGTTAATCACTTTTATCCGAGTCAAATGCCATTAATCGACCATTAAATTCATCAATGAACATTAACGAGATGCGGTTCCGGCTTCACAGCCAGAACTCAACCCAGGAACAGACGCAACGACTGCTGCGCCTCTTCCTAGGGACGCAGCTCTGCTGCGCTTGTTCCCGGTTGATTTCTGTTCCTGAACTCCCATTTTTGCCTTGACCTAGTTTATTAATTACGTATTTAATTAACTATTAATCGTATTATCATCCATAATCTGTTCGTTTATTCATTTATTCTTTCTTTTCTAAAACCGTCCGTTTTAAATATATTTTCGACATAAATTATTAAATTCGATGTAATTATTGTAATTTTCCTTTATTGTATTATTATTGTATATGTTTTGTTATATTGCTTGTATGCTCTCACATGCAATTAACCTAAATTTCTACCTCGACATTAATTGTATGTTAAATTACGTGTTAACCGACTTAGTTAATTCTCACATGCTAGGATAAATCCAATGGATGTTGCATTGCATGCATATAAATCGACAATATATCGAGTATAGATAATTTCCCTAATCATTAGTAGAGGCCGCTATTGAGGCGGGCGGGATTAGGTGTTCGATCAAAAGAGCTTCCTAATACGTACCGTCACCCCTTAATCCAGATCTCTGTTAACATCCGTGTTCATTGGCATCCACGAGAGTCATTCTAGACATAGAATGCTAAGGGTAACGAGTGCTTAGTATTCATGTCATTACTTTGTGTCTTGACATGACACGAGGTATTCGAACGGTTTCCAATTTTTCACAATAAATTGGTGGCGACTCCACAGGTTCATAACTTTTGTACCAAATGTACAACAATATTATAAATATAATATTTTACTATTCTTAGCTTTCCATCATATCATATATGTCTAGACATCATAAATAAAAATAATAATATTGAGAAACAACATTATACCATAAGTTCAAAACCAAGACTAGAGGTAATATGGAGGCTAGATGAGAAAAACTCCTCCCAAATGGCGTATTTAAAAACAAGAAGCGTGCATGAGGTTTTCTTTCACACGCACACAGTAATACATTAGTAATCGCGATAACTTACCAAATGCATATGTTGATTGAACAATTATTGGCCTGTCTTCCAAGCACTCAACATCAATATCATCACTAACTCTTCTCTTTTCCTAACATTTCTTCACTCCAAAACACTGCTCTTTTCTAACTAGTAATCCAAATAAGAATCAGCAAAACTTTATCCATCATTAAATGAAATTATTTTTTCATTATCTCCATTCTTATTATGAATATTAGATAGCATTGCCATAAATGAGATATCAAAGGAGAATGTAACGTACTTACGTACGCAACCTTGCACAAAAGGCGTGAGGATCTTTCAAAATCCAAAGGACACAAAATAAAAACACGAACTAGTTTAGCCATTTTGGTTTATCTTATATTCAAATTAGTCTTAAATATTAATATTCTTGAACTTATAATATCGTTGTACCTTTCCCTCAAAATAAAAATAAAAAATATCGTTGTACCTTTGGTACAAAAGTTCTGAATCTTTGGTGTAATATTACTGTACCTTTGGTACAAAAATTCTGAACCCGAGGTTCTCATGGTTCTCATGGGAGAAGGGTTCTCATAGGATCTCAACCCTATATATATATTGCAGAAGCAGAACAGATTGCAGAAAGGCTGAAGGTTTCTGTTGGTAACGCCCCTGCATTTGGAGAGGTAGTTAGTGAGCCCCCCAAAAAAGTAGACGGAATCGATGCATCTATGCGTCAAATAAGTGAAGTTCTGTCTAGCCTCGCCAATGATGGGGGTGGTAGGGGTGGTAACTCTCGTGTTGAGCCGCGTCGAGAGTCGGTTAAAGCCGACACGCCAACAAAATCAGTTGCAGTTTCATGGTCAAAGATTATGGAGGAAGTGGGAGGTGATACAGTAGTCGATAATCTGTTGTCAGATGCTAGCCCAGGGTTAGAGGATCAAGTTGCGTGCACCCCCGTCCAAACTATTAGAGAGCTGTTGTTGGAGGCGAATTACACCGAGGAGAAAATTGAGCAAGCTTACGGCCGGTCAGAGGATGCTGAAACTCGGCTCGGGGTAGGTGATGAGGTGCATGAGCACGTTCATGGGGAGGAATTGAAAGAAAATGTTGTAAATGTTGAAAGATTGTCAGACATTGTCCATGAAAGATCGTCAGACATTGTAGACCAAGCTGACGGACGGTCAGAGGATGCTGAAACTCGGCCCGGGGTAGGTGATGAGGTGCATGAGCAAGTTCATGGGGAGGGATTGGAAGAAAATGTTGAAATATTGTCAGACAAAAAACCGTCAGATAAGGAGATGGAAAAATCTACGGTCCCATCATTGCCAATGGATACACAAGAATTGATGGAGTGTATGTTTTCTACTGCTGAAATCAAGGAAGCTTTATGTGGACTTCCAGCGTACGGGAGTGGTCCTGGTGGCTAGGTAAGTTTGTTAATTTCTGCTAAATACTTGTTATACATTCGTTGTTTTTTTTTTAATTGGTCGTGTATAACTCTAAGTTGATAAAGTATAACTTTGTTGAAACTGATGATGAGGCCTTGTAACTGTAGTGCCTATTTGTATAACTTTATCTTTCAATCTGTGCAACTGCAACGGCCGTTTGGTACAACTCTTAACCATATGTGTATAACTCTAACTCAAATATGTATAACTCTTATAGCATATTTTTAATACTTCACACATGTGTATAACTCTTGCCCTTCTATGTATAACTGTAATTCATTGGGTCTGTAACTCTGTGACCTCTTTGAATCACTTTTAGAGTTATACCTGTAACTTTTTTTATACAAAAGCATGGTGTTTAATTTCATTATTTTTCATTCAGGCCACTGTTCAAAAGGATGTAATTAAGAATGTTGAACAACATTCTAACAACGGGGGTGAAATTGTAGTTGTTGTCGAGGGTGCGGAGGTCACCTCGGGGGATCCTTCAACGGAATGGAGTGGAAATCAAATCCCTCTGACTTTCATGAGCACGGCAGATGTGAATGAGGCATTTGCCGGGGTTGATGAGCGAACGATCAGTACGGCCAAAGAAGGTGTGGTAGATGAAATCGCTGGTGCTAGGGTTGAGCCGGTTGCACCACCCTCACCCCCTATGTATGTGCCGCGATGTGACATGATCCACCATCCTTTCTTACTCCATTCAACTGTCCCCCTTCCGTGTATGGACATTGTACCTGAGAACCTAGGTTGTTCTCAGGATTGCGGGGCACCCGAACCTGACCAGCACGTATGCTCACAGTTGCTGCGATTTAACAAGGAACTCTTCAAGACAGTGTTCAGGGTTAGGAAGGATGTAATGGATTATGTCTTTGATCAATTCCACGACCATAATAAAGAGTAAGTAAAAGATAAGTTTTACCTATATTTCAATACGACAGTGAAACAGGCCATGAATCTTTTCCCTTGCTGCGTGTCTGATTTTGCTAATCCTTTGTAGGGAACAATTGGTCACATATGCCTGTCCAAACTGCATAACGTGTATTGATCTCCATACGTTGATGCTCGGGTCTCATATTATGGCCAATGTCATCGACTGCTGGTCTGTACTACTCAATCAGCTTACGCACGCGAACACCGCAGCTGTTGCAAGTTCGCGCTGTTTCTTTGGCCTAGGTCACACTGTAAGTGTGCTTGAACTCTGCAAGTTATTTTGTGACAAAATGTACGTAACTTGTGATATAAGCTGTCAAACCCCCGTCTATCATTTTTATAGGACCTAGCAGTTGCAATTTGGCAAGGCAGGAAAAAAAACTTGGTTGTTGATCATTCTGAAAGCTTTTGTGCCTCGTGGGACATGTGGCAAGAGTCGTGTTCTAGTCCATTCCAACTGGACTCTAATATGGTGAGCTCAGATATCAATATAGAGACATTTCCATACTGGAATTATATATTATTTGCCTAGAGTTTTACAGTATATGCTTAGAGTTGTACAGTATATGGTTAGAGTTGTACAATATATGCTTTGGAGTTATACATTAGAGGCTTGGAGTTATACCTAGAGTAATACCTGGAGTTACACAATGCTTACAGTTATACATTTTATGGCTAGAGTTATACATTCTATGGCTAGAGTTATAAATTATATAACTTTAGCTTTCAGAATGACTAGAGTTATACATTCTAGGGCTGAAGTTATACATTATTTGCCTAGAGTTATACAGTATATGCTTAGAGTTTTGATGAGTGGCTAACTTCACTCCATAACTCTAGTCATAGAATGTATAACTTTAACCATAGAATGTATAACTCTATGCACATAATGTACAACTGCAAGAATATACTGTATAACTCTAGAAATTGAATGCACAACTCTAGACATATAATGTATAACTCTTACCATAGAATGTATAATTCCAATAGTGCACAATATGTACGCCTCTAATCTGCTAATTATGTTTTATAACTCTTAGACTTTTGGTGCATATTTGTAGGTTTTCGTCCCGGTAAGCACTGGCGATCAAGATCATTACTCTTGCATTTGCATAAATTTCCTCTCTGAGCAGATTGAGTACCTTGATAATCGTTCTTACGAGGACGATCTTCTGAAATTACCATATGGAGGAATTGCGCGTATTACTGTAAGTCTTATAAAACTGGTGACTAGATTAATTTTCAGCTCCATTATTTTGTTAATTGGTCTTCCTCTTTGAAACGCCTTACCTAACGTCTGCCAGGCTGATGCAATGGGAAAGTATATGGCCTACAAAGGGCTCGACAAAGCGAAGAAAGTTGAAGGGTTTCCTTTTGTCAACATTAAATTCAACTGGCAGGGATCAGGGTATACTGACAATGATTGTGGTCTTTACGTCATGGTTCATATGTTGCTGTACCGTGGAGAGACATTCGAGTGTACCATAGGGACAAAGGACATCAATGACCTCATGCGAGCGGAAGTTGCTGCCACCCTTGTCCTCAGTGACATTAACGTGGACAGGGAAGCTGTGTTATCTAGGGTAACAGCTTTAAGGAGCTTAAAGACCGGGAAATGGAGGAGCTGCGTGAGGCACAGAGGTTAGCCGGCAACACAAGTGGAAGGAAGAGAGGTGTTGGGATTGCCGGAGAGAACAGTTCTGCTAAACGCCCTTGCTCCAAAGTCAGTTCAACCTATCAGACCCCACCTTCCAAAGTGGCCCTGGGCCGGACACCGTCTAGTCGGGCCCTCTCAGCTGTTAATAGCCGCTCACGAGGTAAGGGCGATGGCCTTGGTTGCACCACATATTGCGGGGAACCAGACGCCGACCTTACAGTTGTTGCCAAGATGTTGAAGTTGAACAAGGCATTAATTAGGGATATCCCGGTGTATCGCAAACAAGTGGCTGATTACGTTTTCCTTGATGACTACAAATTTCCAAATGGGTAAGCTGTCTAAAATCCTAATGTTTTATCATATTAAGTTTTATCAATATAGAGACATTTCCATACTGGAATTGTACATTATTTGCCTAGAGTTTTGCAGTATATGCTTAGAGTTGTACAATATATACTTTGGAGTTATACATTAGAGGCCTGGAGTAATACCTGGAGTTATACATTAGAGGCCTAGAGTTATACATTAGAGGCTTGGAGTTATACATTGGGATTATACATTAGAGGCCTGTAATTATACCTAGAGTAATACTTGGAGTTATATGTTTCATCACTGAAGTTATACATATCGTTAATGGAGTTACACTGTCCTAATATGCAGTTATGACTTTCATCACCGAAGTTATGCAGTCATATTAATTGAAGTTATCTTCCCATTTAGTAGACGTTATAGCCTGACTAACACCTGCTGTCTGAACCACAGTGAACTACTTGTGAACTATTCCCGACACACAACAATTAATAGGTTGCAAATGTTGTCCATGCTCCCTGAGACGCCAATGGATGATTCAGTGATTGAGTGTTGGTCCTTGTTGCTTAATCGTTTGGAGGCAGAGGAGTGCGCGATTTTCCGTTCGTCTTTCTTCGGTATCCGTCATATGGTATGGTCGTAATCAATCCTTTAATATGCTATAAGAGTTTCACATACCCTCTTTTAGAGTTATACTTTGAGAGGTATGATATTTAAAACTTTCACAGAGGATTAATTTGACTAAAGTTATACACACCCTCTATGGACTTACACATTTTGTTTTGAGAAGTTATTAACAGCCACTATGAACTTAGGCATACTTCAATTTCCTATAAGAGTTACTGTGCAACTCCAGTGCACAAGCCCTATAACTCCTCTGGTATCCTCACACATATTCTTCTACTTGAACAGGAAATCATCTTGAGCCTTGTACGAAACCCTGTCCAACAAACACCGGACACCGAAAGGTTGTACAATATGTGGGACGTCTTCAGAATCGACAGTGGCAAAGATTTCAGCTTGAAGGCTGATTTAATCTTCGTACCCATTAAGATTGAAGCCCATTATGCATGTGCGTGTATCAACTTTAATTCTAGGACGATTGATCTTCTTAACAATAAGTACTACTCAAGTCCGGGCCAGTCGGATATATGCAAAGCGTGTCACGTAGTTGTAAGTGGAATTAAATTGTAATTACGTTCAACTCAAAAGTGTAGTCACCGCTTTACAATTTCACTTTATGACGTTTCTGACTTTGTGCCAGGCGAGCCTCATGAGCGACTATATGGAGTCTAGGGACGAGGACAAGGAGAGAGGGAAAAACCTACCGGAGTTCCAGTTTTGCCAGATCCAGTTTGCTTGGCATAAGCAAACAATCAACGACACGAGTCTGGCTTGTTCACCATGATGCATATGTTAATGTACGAGGGTGATAGTTATGGTCATGTTGATCTTGAGAGGAAGGTGAACTGTCGATATTTGGTAATCCAGCTGGCAGCGACGCTTGTCCTAGCTGACATGAACATCATCGGGCAAGGAGTTCTGACCAAGGTCAACGGTTTCATTGGCGAGAAAGAGCAGATCCTGAAGCAAGTAGAAGCCAGACGAAAAGCAGCGCGGAGAGCAGATAAAAAAACTGCGAAAAAATAGAATGTATTTCCTTTGATTTAGTATTCTCTGTTTTTGCAACTCTAGTATGTTGTCAAGAAACGACTTAACAACTTAGACAACTTTTTGGAATAGATTGTTATTATATCATCTTGGTCAGTCATAATTAAAATCCAAGTTTTACAGATAAGAATTAGAGATACACTCTGTGAAGTAAAGTTATACAAATTATGTACAGGAGTTATACAACTCATGACTGCAGTTATGAAAAAAAGGAAAAATTTATGAGACAGCTATGAGTTATACAAAAAATATCAAGAGTTATACAAATTGTGTAAAAGAGTTATACAACACATGACTGCAGTTATGAAAAAGGCAAAATTTATTAGACAGTTATGAGTTTTGCAAAAAAATAACAAGAGTTATACAAATTGTGTACAAGAGTTATCCACTCTGTGAAGTACAGTTATCCATATATGGGTAAGAGTTTTACTTAAACCCACTGAAGTTATAATTCGTTCTTTATCCAACTTTTAAATATTGGATTTTTTGCCATGAACAGAAGTCATCAAAATTGTGTAAAGAGTTATACAACATTAGCTTGAAATTTCACACTCATAGTACTGAAGTTATACAATCTGGAAGGTGCATTCCCCATTCAAAATAGAGAAAAGCTAGCTACTGAATACCCCTTCCGTCTCACCAGATTTTTTACCTTTTAAAGAAAAAAAGATTGTAAATAATTTGTTGAGACGGAGGTATTTTTCTACTGCCTACTACTACAAACATGTTAAGTTTCTTTATTCTTCTTCTTCTTCTTCTTCTTCTTCTTCTTCTTCTTCTTCTTCTTCTTCTTCTTCTTCTTCTTCTTCTTCTACTCCTTCAGATTCCGGTGAAGACGGTGGATGCTCAGAGAATAGGTTAGGGCAGTTCCGCTTATCGTGGTGTGCCATTTGTTTACAGTTATTACACATGCGCTTTGGCTTACAAGCCAAGGCAATGGCTTTAGTCTTAGCTGACACCATTCTTTTACCGCTGCCTTTGTTTTTGGATTGTTTTGGTGGAAGTATTGTTACCTCGTCACTGGCGGGGCAACCGAGGATTTGCTCGAATTCCTGCTGCTTAGTTAAATCTTTATTGTACGGTAAAAGTTTCTCCTTGAACTCTCTAATTAAGGAGCTTAAATTCACAACTTCAGTCACACTTGTGCCACGAAGTAAACTAATTGTTGCATGAACTTCTGACCACAACTTCACCATCGCAACTTCTTTTCCATCAGCGCTACTATTTGAATCCGTTTGTTCACCATCACATTCTGATAATCTGTATTGCAATGCATCTTTTCTCCATCTTTTAGAAACGTAATCATCTGGAATTGTCTTCTTGCCGTTAGCCGACAAAATCCATACTATATGCCGACACAGAAATCCCATCCTTTTAAACATCATACAGTTGCACCGTGTAGCCAGTGTCCCTGTAATCAAATTAAATTATGCCGTTAGTAGTCTTATACATATAATAATAAGAGTTAAACATTATCAAGGTAGAGTTATACATATGGCAACAAGAGTCATACATTCTGAAAGTTAAAGTTATTCAAAATATAATCAGAGTTATACTATAAGTAGAGTTATACATATGGCAACAAGAGTTATACATTCTGCAAGTAGAGTTATACATATAATAAGAAGAGTTATAAATTCAGAAAACTTAAGTTATTCAAAATGTTGTCAGATTTATACAGCAGATAACTGCAGTTCAGTGAACAATCGTATAACTTCTATGTTCAGACAATGTAACTTTGGCACTATATCTAGCAACTTCAGCCAACTACCACATAAAGTTTATGCCAAAATGTTGTTACCTGGGTTGTACTCTACGTTGAAACTTTTCTCTCTGATTGAATCCTTAACGACAGTCACTTCAAGTCCATCGACTTCAGCATAGCCCCCGGTCTTACATGTATCGATTAAGCAAATGACCTCTAGTTGGAATTCCTTGAAAACCTCACGGGTATAAACATTTGACGCATATTCCTTTATGTGTAAATGCGTCCCCATTGCTGGTGTTGAGTGTCGGTTTTCATGGTCAAGTCTCTTATGCGTATGTCGTTGATGGTCCATAGCGCTTTCAAAACGCATCCAAAACTCCACTAACGTACCTGACTTCTGCTCGAACTTCTTAAAAAAACTATTAATGCTCTCTGATCTCTGGGTTGTCCTTATTACACCACACATGTTCAAGTCCCTACAATGCGCCATCACCCATTGGCTCCTTTTATCGTACGCTTCTGAAAACCACTCTTCGTTCACAAGACCATGCGCTTCCATTATCTCTGCCCACCTACAGTCAAAGTCGTCTGCTTCTAGGTTGTCGTCCCATATAATGTTGTTCAATTTCTCAAGGAACTCCTTATAATCCTCCCTTGTCACCCCGAACTTCGATGGCACCTTGTTCATTATATGCCACATGCAAAATCGGTGGCGGGCAGTCTTGAAGGCAAGGGGTACGACCTTAATAATGCCCGTATCCTGATCTGTGATAATGTACTTGGGTTCCTTTTTACCCATAGCATTCAAAAACCTGTTGAAAACCCATTGGAAGGATTCATGGTCTTCATGGGCAAATCAATGCCTCACAGAATGTCACTGATCGCTTATGGTGATCTATGCCAGTGAATGGCGTGAAAATCATATCGTACTTGTTTGTTGAGTACGTTGGGTCGTACGACACTGCATCTCCAAAAACGGAGTAGTTCCTTCTAGCGGTTCTGTTGTATTGCCCTTCAAGGCTATTATCCTTGTCAACTTCATAATCAAAATAAAACCCCTGCCTATTTTGTGCCATATTCTTGAACCGGTCTATGAACAATTGACCGTCCCGTTTATGGATGAAGCACTTCACATCTCGGTGGAAGTTCTTAAAATCGGTTAAGGATGCACCAATGTTCTCGAACCCGTTTACGAGTTCCTTACACATGTTGTACGTCCTAGTTGCTCCTATCCTCAACTGCAGTGGACAACAAATCCTGATCAGTGCTGATTAATAATCAAGGATTTCTCAACTATAACTCTTTCACCTTTTCATATAACTTCATGAAACATATGCATAACTCCATTGATTGATTGTGCAACTTCTTATTATTTATAACTCTTACATATGCGAATATGTATAACTGTAACAACTTTCTATATAACTCTAAGGCTGTTTAAAAAATTTCTAGAATTTTATAAAATATTCAGAAGTTTCACAATTAATTACTCGAGGTTTACATAACTCTATCATCTCGGTGTATAACTTTAGAAGTTTGCCATTCAATTAGTAGAGGTTTGATTAATAGTAAACTAACCCTTGAGTTGTACATTATCAAGTACTTGTGAAAATCTTCTATGTTCAGCGACATCTTTTGAAACTGACGATCCTCACTGGATACAAGCTCGTGATTATGCCCCATGTGGAATCGGTCAATTACTAAGACTCCATTCTTCATAAATAGCCTGACATGTGCTTTACACCCTACCCTCTTGACTGTATATTTCCTCTGTTTCGCAGTTTTTATTCCCCATTGCATTTCTTCTTCCCTAATCCGGTCTCATTTTTTTTAATTATTGTCTCTCCTTTTGGGACATATGTGAACCCCTCTCTGTTGCAAACCAGCAACTTCGACTTGATTTCACCGTCGCGCCATTTTTTCTTCGAGTACTTCCGAACATCAAACCCGGACGCCAATGCATAAATTTTATAGAATGTCACTGCCTCGTCGATTTCAAAAAATTGTTGCCCTACACAAGGTGTAAACTCCGCTGCCAAATGCTTACAATACTCAGTTTCCGCTTCCTTACGACCATCTGAGCAAAATCAAACATCCATGAAATGATTAAGATCGTATAATCGTAGGCACAGATCGTATAACTCGGGGACAGACAAAGATAACTCTCCACCCACATCGTATAATCGTAGGCATATAATGTATAACTCTTACCATATAATGTATAACTATAGTCACAGTCTGTATAACTCTAGTACTACAATGTATAACTCTAGGCAGAAACTGTATAACTCTAGCATATAATGTATAACTCTGGTCACAGTCTGTATAACAATAGTTATACAATGTATAACTCTAGGCACAGTTTGAATAACTCTAGTCACAGTTTGTATAACTCTAGTCATACAATGTATAACTCTAGGCACAAACTGTATAACTCTAGCATACAATGTATAACTTTAGGCAGATACTGTATAACTCTAGCATATAATGTATAACTCTGGTCACAGTCTATATAACACTAGTTATACAATGTATAACTCTAGGCACAGTTTGTATAACTCTAGTCACAGTTTGTATAACTCTAGTCATACAATGTATAACTCTAGGCAAAGACTGTATAACTCTAGCATACAATGTATAACTCTAGGCAGATATTGTATAACTCTAGCATACAATGTATAACTATGGTCACAGTCTGTATAACTCTAGTTTTATAATGTATAACTCTAGGTACAGACTGTATAACTCTAGTCACAATTTGTAAAAATCTAGTCATACAATGTATAACTCTAGGCACAGACTGTGTAACTCTAGTCACAGTCTGTATAACTCTAGTCATACATTGTATAACTCTAGGCACAGACTGTATAACTCTAGTCATACAATGTATAACTCTAGGCATATAATGTATAACTCTTACCATATAATGTATAACTCTAGACACATTCTGTATATGCTAAGAGTTATACATTATATATCTAGAGTTATACATTGTAGACTGTATTACTTTAGGTTCAGTATGTATAACTCTAGTCATACAATGTATAACTCTTACCCATATATGGATAACTGTACTTCACAGAGTGTATAACTCTTTATATTTTTTGTATAACTCCTAGCTGTCTAATAATTTTTGCCTTTTTTCATAACTGCAGTCATGTGTTGTATAACTCCTGTACAGTTTGTATAACTCTAGTCATACAATGTATAACTCTAGGCACAGACTGTATAACTCTAGTCACAGTCTGTATAACTCTAGACACAGTCTGTATAACTCTAGTCATACATTGTATAACTCTAGGCACAGACTGTATAACTCTAGTCATACATTGTAGAACTCTAGGCATATAATGTATAACTCTTACCATATAATGTATAACTCTAGACACAGTCTGTATATGCTAAGAGTTATATATTATATATCTAGAGTTATACATTGTAGACTGTATTACTTTAGGTTCAGTATGTATAACTCTGTATAACTCCGCTGCCAATTTGTATAACTCTAGTCATAAAATGTATCTCTAGGCATATAATGTATAACTCAAGACACAGTCTGTATAACTCTAGTCATACAATGTATAACTCTTAGCATACAATGTATAACTCTGGGCATATAATGTACAACCCTCCACATCCTATAACTTCACTTAATGAATGTATAACTTAAGCTATAATATGAATAATTATATCAAAATTCGTTGCTTAGTAAGAGTTTTTATGCAAAATTTAGGGTTAGAATTACTCTGTTACCTAAAGATGCAGGAAATTGTCAAAAAGTTTTACAAAAAACCAGTGGAGTTATAACACGATGAATATAAGAACTGCATGAGTACATTGTATTATTGAAGTTATACATATACAGGTCAGAGTTTCACTTAAACCCACTGAAGTTATAATTCGTTCATTATCAAGCTTTTAAATTTCCATCATTTTTTGCCATGAACTACAAGCTACCAAAATGAAAGAACAAATCTGATGAACAACCATGAAAATACAAGACCATTAAGAATAATGAACAACATTGAAATAACTACAAGCTACAATAATGAACATCAATCCAAAATTACATATAGCACTTTATTCTTGAACATCAAGCTACAACAATAATCTAGACACAAATAAGAAAGCAAATAACTCACCATCGACGGCAACTTCAATCTGCATATGATCCATTTCACAAACACTGACTGTCATTTTGAGCTTCTTCCTCTGATGAACAAAGACAATTTATTTATCTTCAACAAAGCTAATGAATTTTAACGGATGAACAATGAAGTAGTTTATCTGATAACAATTTATGACTCTGATGATCAATGAAGTAGTTTTACAGTTGGGATGAAATTTCTCTTATTTTTTTGTTGATTTATATTGGATTTTACAAGATTTTAGGATCCTTTGTATGGTGATTTTTATGGGTTTTGCTTGTTGAGAGGTTTTGAATGGTGAATGAAGAGGGAAAGCATGCAAAATGATATATTTTGTGTTTGTTTAATGGTTTTGTCCGCGGGATTTGTACTGGAGGAAGTGACAGTGGACCCTCTCTCAAACAACAAGCATTTTCCTTTTTTTTTTTTTGCTCTAAAAAAGGCCCCCTCTCTCCTTATCTCATCCATTCAATCCCTTCATCCAAGGGTTTTATAAGGACTTAGGACCTTCTATGGTATAAAGGCCTTATAAGAATCCTTTCTCTCTCTCTCTCTCTCTCTCTCTCTCTCTCTCTCTCTCTCTCTCTCTCTATATATATATATATATATATATATATATATATATATATATATATATATATATATATATATATATATATATATATATATATATATATATATATATATATATAACCTGTACTTTCGTTATGTGAATTTTGTAAATTATCGTCGTGATTCCGATGAGTCAAACTGTATGCCAATGAATATCTTATGCTGAAATTTAGAACAGCTCTTGTATAGTACTCCCGTACTTGCTCTCTTTCATTGAATTTTTTTTTTATAAGGAAAGGAAACTAGGTCAATCGTAATTGACTAGTAAGTGAATTATACATGTGATGTACTACATCAGATGTTATAGTTTTAGAGCATTAAGAAAAAGTTTTTGAGTTTTAATTTAAAAATTTTGAGTTTTATTATAAATTTTTTATGTTCATTTATTTAAACATTAATCTCAAAAAGTTACATTATAACTCAAAAAAATTACATATAAGCTCAGAAAAAGTTGATTTTTGACGTCATAAAACTAAATTGTAATTTATAAACTCTATAAAACTCAAAAAAATATACAAAAACTCATTAAGTGTGAGGTGGTACATCTGATGTATAATCCTTTTTTCTCGTAATTGACATATAACATCCTCGCGGATGAGAGCAGTAATCAAAAGCCAAAAACCTTTGAGAGCAGTAATTAAAAGCCAAAAACTTTCAAATTAACTAAAGAACATAACGGAGGGAAACAAGGGGGCAAAGTAAATTTTCAAACAAAGTTTGCCAAACTTTGAAAACTCGAAAAAAAAAGAAAAAAAAAAGAAATTAGATATGTAGGAAAAAAGAGAGTCAAATTAAAACAAAACTTGATATACACAACAAACCAACCATTCAAAACCATTGGACAATCATAAAAAAAGGTTTAAAGATTTAGATCTCCATTCCAAATAACCCTGAAAATGGAGAAAAAACAAAAAATCAAAAACTCTCACCCCAATTTCTAATTTTTTTTTTTTTTTTGTTTTAACAAGCGATGAATAACTCACATTATTTCAAACATTACAAAGTAAGCTATTCGACTAAGTAGCACCAGAAACCTGACCACCAAATCTAGTGCTACCAAGCCATTTCTAAAGATTACATAAACATTAATAAAGATAACAATTGCCAATAGAGCATCAAAGGCATGATGGTGAATGCAAGCGAAAGAGCCACCACTACTACAAATACAGGCAACTCAACGGCCCTTTAACAACGCTTACTCACGAAAATCATCAAAACACGTTGTAGAATTGATGCCGCGAATTTTACCAAACTTAATTACAACGGTTCTGTGTTGTTAACCGTTGTTATTGGTTTTAACAACGGGTCATACTTGAATAACCGTTGTTAATATAAAAACTAATAACAACGGTTGAATCTGTAATACATTTTAACCGTTGTTAATAATTTGGCGCAAAATTAGTGAAAAGTAATCACAACGGTTATATTAGAACCCGTTTTTAATACTTTTTGACAACGGTTGTAGACTCAATAACCGTTGCTATTAATGTTATGAAAATCTTAAGAACAACAGATTGTTTTATTCTGCTATACGCTACAAAACACAAACACAAGCTAATACTGCTACTATATCATCCTCCATTCATCCCTGATCGTCTCTCTGTCTTCATCTCCGTCACTGTTGTCACCGTCTTCTCTCCCTCATCGTGTTTATCAATCAGGTATATATATGTTTCTTAGCAACGCTTATATATATAGGATTTTTTGTGTTATTATCTAATTTGTTGATAATTTAGCTTAATTGATTTCCTGAATTTCGTTTATTTGTTTGCCTATTATTGTATTTTCTGAATTAGTTGCCTATTATTACGAATGTAGAATAATGACTCGAACTTGGATGATTGATGCAAATATGAGTGACCGCAACTATAAGGATGGTTTAGCTGAATTTTATGAATTCGTTTCGAACAATTCGAAAGGTTCTTCTAGTATTGCATGTCCTTGTGAAAGATGTGGTAATATTAGCTATATGGCTTTTCCGGACGTTAAAATACACCAAGAAAAGTGGAGATTTAGTCGATCCTATACACGTTGGATTTTTCATGGGGAATCATTAGAGGAAGAGAATAACTCTGAAGAAGATGATGTTGAGGTACACGAAAGGCTAACTGATGATCCTGAGTTTGCCGAGTTTTTTGAGTTGGAAGTAGAGAAGTTGAATGTTGGGTCTATAGATAATGAAGAGAATGATGATGAGTCGATTACTTTTGAAGCTGTAGGTGATGACACTAGTAATTGGGATGACCTTAACAACATGTATGAGAAGTTTTATGAGTCTGAAGCACCTCTGTATCCTGGTTGTAAGTTCACAAAAATGTCGGTTGTGGTGAAGTTGTATAATATCAAGGGGGCAAATGGGGTGAGTGACACGTGTTTCACTAGTTTTTTAGCCTTGATAAAGGAGTTGCTTCCTGATGGTAATGTTCTACCTGTTAAGACATATGAGGCGAAAAAACTAATAAGAGGAGTGGGTATGAAATATGAGAAAATACATGCATGTCCAAATGATTGCATATTGTATCGGAAATTATATCAAAACTTAACCAATTGCCCTAAATGTTTGGAGTGGCGTTATAAGGATAAGAAAGGGATCCCGGCTAAGGTGTTGTGGTATTTTCCATTGATACCAAGAGTCATAAGAATTTATGCGAATCCCGATGATTCAAAAATGTTAACTTGGCACGAAACAGGAAGAATAAATGATGGAAAGCTAAGACACCCGACAGATGGTATGCAATGGAAATCGTTCGACGCTAAGTATCCCGAGTTCGGCAATGAACCTAGAAACTTACGTCTAGCGCTGTCCACTGATGGAATGAACCCACACGGAAACATGAGTAGCCAATAGGGCTGAGCAAAAAATCCGATTATCCGAACCGATCCGATATCCGATCTGTATCCGATCCGAAAAACCGGATATCCGATCCGAAATAAGCATTCGGATCGGATATCCGATCCGAAACTTTCGGATACGGATCGGATATCGGATTACCAAATTCAAAAGTTTCGGATATCCATATCCGAACCGAAACTTAGCTTTTGTTTTTTTTTTTCTAGAAAAAAGTTGTCCCCCATTACATTTGGGCTTCCAGTTCACTTATGTATTAACATTGGGCCTTAATTATATTGGCCTACCTATAAATTACACAAATAAGACTAACCCTAGCCATTCCTTTCATTTTGATACCAGCAGCCATCTTCTCTTCCGTCTTTCACATTTTACCCAAATCACCATTTTTCTCATAATCTCATCTACTCCTATTTAACCCAATAATCAAGTTGAAGACTTATTTTGACTCATCGACTCCACTATTGTATCAACTCGACGACACAAGATCTGAAGTCGTCACTCATGGCGACCCCCGTAATGCCGCCACAAGTGGCAACGCCTGCAAGGCTTTAACGACATCACACCCAACTCCAGTTGGAAGCTCATATTTGTTAATTGTAATTTTGTTCAACATGTATTACTGATGTTGGTTTGGTTATGTTGCTTCCAATTTCTGATTTTTGTAATGATTTCACTTCAATTAAGTTACCGTATAAAATTGAGGAAGAGCCTTATTTGCCTCTTCAATGTTCCCATTTGTTTGAATTTGTGATTTTTTTCACGCACGAAACCTAACTTTGTGGAATCGGATCAGATAACGGATTCTCGGATATCCGATCCGATATTTTCGGATATCAAAAATCGAATACCCGAATGTTTCGGATCGGATATCGGATAGCAAAAAAATGGATTTTCGGATACGGATATCCGATCCGAAACTGCTTTCGGATCGGATATCCGATTCGAAACTGCTTTCGGATCGGATATCCGATTCATGCTCTGCCCTAGTAGCCAACATAGTACTTGGCCAGTAGTGTTGGCTATTTATAACTTACCTCCATATGTGTGCATGAAAAGAAAGTATTTGATGTTGTCGTTATTAATTTCCGGCCCTAAACAACCTGGAAATGATATAGATGTATATTTGGAACCTCTTCTAGATGATTTGCGATTGTTGTGGGATAGTGGGATAGAAGTATTTGATGCATATAAGAACGAAACTTTCAATTTGAGAGCGATGTTATTGTGTACAATATCTGACTATCCGGCTTATGGCGACCTTTCTGGGCACACAATTCATGGGAAAGAGGCTTGTCCATTGTGTGGGGAGGATATCGAGTCTTAATACTTGAAGTCTTCTCGTAAGTATATGGGAAATAGGAGGTTCTTGTATATGACCATTGTTATCGCAAGATGCAGAAAGCATTCAATGGAAGACAAGAACTTCGTCAACCTCCTAGAATTTTGAGTGGGCATGAAGTTTATCAGAAACTAAAGCATATTGAGATAGATTATGGGAAGAAGAGCGGCTCTAAATTGTCTACTCGTGGGTATAAGAAAAGATCCATATTTTTTGATAAACTTCCATATTGGCCTGACCTGGAGGTCAGGCATTGCCTCGATTTCATGCACATTGAGAAAAATGTCTGTGATAATATTATCAATACCCTTCTGAATGTTCCTGGTAAAACAAAGGATAACGCCGCAACTAGGAAAGATATGAAAATGATGGGTATTAGGCTAGAGTTGGCACCACAGAAGAGAGGTAATCGTACATTTTTACCGCCAGCAGCTTATACCCTTTCACGGAATGAGAAAAAAGAGTTATGTGCATGCTTGAATGGAATTAAAGTGCCACATGGTTATTCATCGAACATCAAAAGCCTAGTGTCGATGCAAGACCTAAAACTCACCGGGTTAAAGTCACATGATTGTCACACTTTGATGCAACAATTACTACCTGTGGCTATTCGTTCCATTTTACCTGAAAAGGTAAGATATGCTATAACTATATTCTGTCTCTTCTTCCAGTCCATATGCGAGAAAGTCATCGATCCCGATGACGCGGATTCATTGCAGGACCTCGTTGTAACCTCTCTTTGTCAGTTGGAAATGTATTTTCCACCCTCTTTCTTCACTATCATGATTCATTTGACCATTCACTTGGTTAGGGAGATTTTGTACCTTGGGCCCGTGTACGTGAGATACCAGTATCCTTTCGAAAGATTGATGAAAGTCTACAAGGACTATACATCTAATCGGTATCGTCCGGAAGGTTGTATTGCTGAACGCGCTATTTTAGACGAAGCTCTTACATATTGTTACGCTCATCTCTCCCCTGAGGAGTTGATTGGCGTTCCTAAGAATCGTCATGGTGACTGGATGACCGGAAAAGGTATTAGGGGCCGGGTTGAAAAAATTGTGACACGTGAAATGTTGCATTTAGCACATATGTATGTGCTAAACAACGAAGATGAGGTGCAACCTTATATTCAACAACACAAAGATGAGCTCAAATACGATCACCCAAACAAGACCGAGAAGTGGATTACAAACGAGCATACTAAGACGTTTGTAGAGTGGTTTAGGAATATTGTCTTAGAGTGTATGAATCAAACTGGTGATGACATCTCTCCTAGGTTACTACGTCTTGGTTTAGGTCCAAATGCCAGGGTCACCTTTTACAGCAGTTTTGCCATTAATGGATATATTTTTTACACCCACGAGCAAGATGAGTTGAGCACAATGCAAAATAGTGGTGTGAGTTCTGAATTTGAGGCAATGCACTTTGCTACTTCAAAAGATAAAAAAGCCTATTTGGGGAAAATGCCTTTATTATGGTGTTATTCAAGAAATATTGGTACTAGATTACATTGATTTCACAATGCCTTTGTTTCGATGTAACTGGGTTGATAACAACCTCCATTGTGTCCGAAAGGATAAGATGGGATTTACGTTAGTCAATCTGGGTAAGGTTGGCAATAATAAGGATGATCTTTTATTCATAATGGCATCCCAAGCTAAACAAGTGTTCTATGTCACCGATCCTATGGATAAGAAGTGGTCTGTTGTACTGTCTATAAGGAGTAGAAGGAGTAGTCCATCCGATAATGGTGATGATGATCAGGATGTCGTTTTTGAGGGAATGGATCACTCTACCACTGTATCTTATTTTGACGATGTTGACACTGATCATGAGGACACTGAAAGCATCTATATGCGTGATGACCATGGTGAAGGTATTTGGGTTAACGAAGAAACTATGACATCCAAGAAACGTCCCCGATCCTAAGATGGTTCATCGGGATATAGTGATATGGACGACCAACATTTTGAGTCATTTTCAGACCAATAATTTGATGGTTTAATTTATTGGTAAATCAATAATGGTCATTGTTAAATAAAAATTCCCAAATTTGCATGGCATGGTAAATCCTGTAGCTTAGATATGCAGTATGCATGCATCTTTGTGTTGTCTTATTTTCTTGATCTTATTATTAGATGTGGATCTTTGGTGTTGAAATTGTTGAATAATGTTGCGATATGGTGCTTCTCATTTATTACGATGTATTGTTACTGAGTTTGGACTCTAATGGAATTACAGTAATTTAAAAAAAAAAAAAAAAAAAAAAGGTTGAACAATAACAACGGTTATATTTAAATTACCCGTTGTTAATACTTTCAACAACGGTTATAGTTACATTACCCGTTGTTATTACAATCAACAACGGTTATAGTTACATTACCCGTTGTTATTACTTTCAACAACGGTTGTTCAACAACGGTTGTAGTACCCCTACCCGTTGTCATTGATTTTTTTGACATATTTCATTTTGGCGCAAATTTGGTGAAAATATATTACAACGGGTATATTTTAACCGTTGTAATAAAGTTTTGACAACGGTTGACTTTTATTGACCCGTTGTTATTAACATATAACAACGGTTTTGCTTTGAGCATCCGTTGTCAATAGTTTGTCTTAATAAAAAAACTAATTTACAAACACATACAGCGTACCACACAAACACACACAACACCAGTTCAACCGTTGGTATCCTGAGTTTATTCTTCTCTCTTCCTCGTTTTCTACATTCTCGTTGCCGGTTGTCGCCCGATTTAAGCGACGCCTTGATTCCGTTGCCTTCCCTTATCATCCTGCTCGTTCTCTTTATCATCATCATCATCAGGTATGTTCACTTTAATTTTGTGTTTCGTCATTAGGGTTTTAAGACGATCATCTTTTTTCTTTTTCATGCATCTGTTTGTTTTTCGTCTTCTTTGTTATCTTTATCATCCCGCATCATCTACTTCACTCCTCTTATTAGAGTTTAGGATTTTAGAAGCTCAATCTGTTGTTTTAAATTTTCATTCCTATTAGGGTTTAGGGTTTTAGATAATACTCTGCATGTACGTTGTTAAGTTGTTCATTTCCTATATCATTCATATTTGGGTTTTAGGATTATCATGGGTGAAAAACGGAAAAGAAGTCAAAAGAATAATAAGCCTGGGGATAATAAGCCTGGTGAGAGGGGTGCTACGAAGTGCCAGAAATCCCTTGTAGCTATAGCCGCTAAAGACCCGATGGAAATAACATGGAGCTCGAAGGGTTTCCCTACTGGTCCAAATGCGGGTTATTTATCCAGTTGGATTGGATGTTGCACAAGACAGTTTGTGCCTATCCATTTAGATGACGTTAGAAATTTGAATCCAAAATTGGCGGAGTTATACTTGGCTCGTGTAAAGGAAGCCTTTATTATACCCGATGAATGCCATGATAAGTATTTAATGCATAAGGCAGCGGATGTCCTAAGGCAGTGGAAGTGTGACGTTGCTAGGGATTAGTTGTATGTGGACAAGGCAACGGGGGAGATGCGTAAGAACCCACCGGGAGACAATAAGTGTCCCACCATCAGTCAGGAACAATGGGATCTTTTCAAAGAGATGAGAACTACTGAGAAGTTTCAGGTTAAATATTCTCGCCTTTTAACGATTTACCTATCATTTTTTTAATTAATGAGTCCTTTATATAATCTTTTTATTATCACATCTACTTGCGCTTTTATATAATTATTTGAAGGCCGTTAGCAGAAGAAATCGTGATAACATTTCATGCAAGAAGGGGAAATGGTATGGTTCTCGAGGCGGTTACAGAAAGATAGAAGAGAACCTCGTAAGTAGCATGCATTATTCCCCTGGGAGACTTTATTTTTTTAATCACACTTGGACTTGCATTGATACACATTTACATGTATAAATGTTACCATGTTAATGTGTAGGTGGCAAAGGGAGTGACCAACTTGGATCGGCATGTAACTTATAAAGAAAGGCACACGCCTAAAGGATCCCAGTCGCGTGACAAATATGATGAGGAAGTGTTAGCCAACATAGTAAGCATTATTTTATTAAGACGAGTTCATTACTAACTTTATTAATTTAGTCACAAATATAATTTGAAGTTTATTTAATATATTATAGGACAACGTATTGAAGGAGGTAAAAGAAGGGAAATTCACTCCCAATGGTCGTAATGACGTTCTTGCTAGAGCGATTGGTCGACCCGAACATCCAGGTCGATTGAGGGGCGTCCCGTTATAGGTTGGAGTAACGAAATATTATGGGACAACTGCCCCGATAAAGAAGAAAAGGAAGACTAAGTCTGAGAAGGCTGACATGGTACCATTTATTCTATTATTTTCATTTAAGTTCAATTCACATGTTATTGTTGGGATAAAAACTGTTGAAACATTACATTCTTGGCACACAGCTTCAGTTAATGGCATCCGTACTACTAAAGTTGAATGCTGGAGGCAAGCTTTCCAAAGAAGAAGTGAAGATGATGGAGGATGTCATTTATAAAAGGGGTAATAAGGTACAGCAGATTGGTCAAGAGGCCGCTACTACCTTGGCAATACATGAGAAGGAAGTATCGGTTAACGAGATTCAGAAATATCAGGTATCTAATGCTTCTGAAGTTGTAACAACTAAAGCCGATCAGGTACCTAATACTTCCTTATTTTTCTTTTCTTTTTTTTGGTAAGATCAGGGGGTATGTTCCCTGCTAGCTCTAATGCTATAACTTATGACATCGTGCCATTGGTTAATTTTATTAGGTAAATAATGGGTCTGAAAAGGAGATGCAACTTGAGAAGACGACTGATGGAAAACAGCATACATTTCCTTCAAGTCAGTTCACTGTTTTCAGTAAGGTATGCATGAAGTGTTTAATTAGTTAAATTTATATGTATTTTATTTTAATTTTGGGATATAATAATGTATGTGTATATTCTTCAGGCCGTAAACAAGAGACCAGTTATTCTTGCTGACCCTAAATTCGAAAATCCATATGTGCGTGTTGGTCGGGGTCTCGTAGAAATGCACACCAAATCAGCAGCGGAAACTGTAGTTCATGGCGAAAAACTTTTGCCGAATCATAGAAAAGTAGAGATAACTATAGTCTTTCCAGGCCATGAAAACTTTCAACTGCATGTCCCAGTTTGTGACGACATTACCATTCTGGGAGATGCGGTTGGAAGTTTCATCCAATGGCCTGACACACATCTACTTGGCTCGGTCGTCTCCGCCTCAGCAGCCGAAAGCAGTTGGGGTTAGAAGAAATACCTTTATATATATGTTACATTTTTAATTGTTGAATGTTTTTATATGTTAAATTTATATGTTTTTTTTTTGTAGGGAACAAAAAAGCCGGCTTTGGCGGATAAGCCTAAGTCCACAGACATGCCAACTACCTCGTCCAGACAACAACTTGATGAGGTATTTAATTAACTTCTCCATTTTTATGAAAACCTCCCTTTAATTTTTTTTGTTTCTGTATTTCTAAAAAGCATGGAAATTTTTTGTATGTAGGGAACAGAAAAGCCGGCTAAGGCGGATAAGCCTAATTCCCCGGACATGCCAACTACCTCGTCCAAACAACAACTTGATGAAGTATTTAATTAACTTCTCCATTTTTTTAAAACCTCGCTCCCTTTATTTATATTTTGTCTGTATTTCTAAAAAGCATGGAAATTTTGTGTAGGGGACAAAAAAGACTGATAAGCCTAGGTCCCCAGTCATACCTGCTACTACTACCTCATCATTGAAAGACCAGGTTGATGAGGTATTTAGTTAAGTACGCTTTTATTTTTATTACTCCAACTAGGATATGTTACCTTTGGATTTTTTATTATTTTAATTATCTACATGTGTAGGCTGGTGGTAGTAGCACAAAATCAAAGAATCATTATTTCTCCAAACTGAAAGAAATTAGGAGTTTAAACTCCACAAAATATTCTGGAAGGATTACATGCAAAAAGTAAGAACGGTGACGATGAGGAAATTGCATGAGGAGGCTTGCCGTCGCATAGCCAACGAGCAATTGATAAATATTCCGCTCGAGGAGGATATTCTAGGGGTTGAGCGCGAAGCACTTATGTCATGGGATATGCTAGCCATTTGGGCTGGCCTAGACCAGATTGATGTCCAACACCTATTTGTTTGGATGAAGTAAGTTTCTTAATAAATAATTTCATTTTTAATATTCTGACTACTAGATAGTGTTTTAAATACCGGAATTAATACCGTAATAATGTAGTATATTGAAATTGAGAGTGATCCCCGAGAAGAAGATTCCATCTGATCAATACGGATTCCTGTGCCCCTATATTTTATCTTTATTTATTCCGAAATACTCGTTCGAAGATCGGGTAGATTATATTGCTCAGCAATTGGCGACAACCAAGAAGCTGATTTTTGCCCCTTATAATGGGAAAGGGTAATAAACAAATTAATATTACGTTTCCCCCTACAATTGCATTTTCATAACTAATATATGTACTTGTTAATAATGATGTCTCTTGATGTAGGACTCATTGGGTGCTAGCAGTCATCATGCCGACAAAGAAGAAAGTTTTTTGGTTGGACTCTATACATAATCAACCAAGCGAGACTTTTAAACACTTGATTAATAAGTAAGTTTATAATACTGATTTATTTATAATAACCTTAAGTTTCAATTTTTATGTATAGCAAAAAGCTCATTTTTGCCCCTAAAAAAATGAGTTTCTACCTCCTTTTTTTTTAAAAAAAAAAGGCCTTTGAGAAGAGAAAAGCTAACGAGCAGGATCAACCCACGAAAGATTCTGATGATGGCCCTAATTTTATTACGATAACAAAGGTACGTGCTCAAATACAATATATTAAGTGCAAAAATCTGTGTTTAAAACTAATACAATACCTAAAGTTCAAGATTCTGATGTGAGCCTTCTCTCGTCTGTTTATTTTTATGTAATAATAGGCCCCTCGCCAGCCGGATAACATACAATGTGGATACTACGTTTGTCGGTTCATGTTAGAGATTATTAGGCGAAGATATATCCTTATTCCAGAAAAGGTTAGTAATTTAATAATGTGTTTATTACTTTTTTTAAATTAGAGCTGATGTTGTCTTACTTGCTGCTATACCATGATGTTGCTATGCAGTATTTGATGTTGCATTGTTACAATAATGTCTTGTCTTTGTTTTTTCCGCAGTATGTAATCAACCCGTCACAAGAGATTCAGCCGTACAAAAGTTTAGATATAGACGAGGTAAGGGACATGTTGGGCAAATACGTCTTAGAACATAGAAATGCATGATACTCAGAGCTTAGATCAGCTTATTAGTAAATTTTTTGTTGAAGTTAGGGAATGATTAGTTCATGTAAATTTAACTCCTTGTAAGTATATATATATATATATATATATATATATATATATATATATATATATATATATATATATATGATGCTTCATATATATATATATTCATTGGGCCCTAAATTATCCTTGTGGTTGAATTGAATCTATTGAGTTCTGATGAACCCAGCTGTGATTTATGCTGATGTTGGTATATGGTGCTGTTGATATATGCATGTTTTTGAATGGCATGAAACATATTTAATTTTTAAAAACATTAGGAGTTCGTAATAAAATTGGTTACTAAAAAAACCGTTGTGAATACCTTTCACAACGGTTACTAAAACAAAAAACCGTTGTGAATACCTATCACAAATACCGCGCATAATATTCAACAACAGGTTTTAAACGAAGAACCGTTGTTAAAAGTCTTCACAATTTTGGAGGGAAAGTTACAACAACAGGTTTTAAACAAAGAACCGTTGTTACTACAAATTTCAACAACGAGTAGGTAGCATATACCCGTTGTTAAAAGGCTTCACAATTTTGGAGGGAAAGTTACAACAACAGTTATACATATCACAACCGTTGTTATATTATTCCCACCAAATTTTTGAAACACTTTCCACGACGGCTTACACGCAACAACAACGGCTTTTAACCGTGGTGAATACTTTCGACAACGGTTTAAGTAAATAATCTAACCGTTGTAAATGTGTTTTACAACGACCGCTTTAACAACGTCCGCTTTTTGTTTTTACAACGGTTTTTACCCGTTGTTATAGCCTGTATCTGTAGTAGTGCACGGGCCATAGAACGAGTTTCATAAACACGGAAGACCTCCAAATACCGTCGATACATCCGAGCCGCAGAGTGACAATAGCAAGGTGTACTTACGTTCTTGCGAAAAGAGCGTAGAAAGACAATATGGTAAGCAAGACGACGAAGTCTGCCACCGACGAGATAAAACTCCTACACCTTAGAGATCGAACCCTTTGATCGTAGGACCAACAGACCAAGAAATCCGACATGCAATGTCCAACACGAACCCAAGGGGACAGGACACCCATGCTCATAGTCGGGTGCAAGGTTACCATAACCCTAGTTGGGAAAAGAGACACGACACTACGAGCCACCCCAAAGATTTAAGGGACAGAACACCATAACCCACAAGAGGTTTTTATTATTAACAAAAACATAGAAAAAAAAAAGAAGAAAAAAAAGAGACTAGGACCACCGAAGCCATCCAACGCAACGCCTCATCCAACCCACCTTAGACCAACCCAATTTCTAATTGAATTTTGCTAAAATCAACTTATAAGAGTAAATCTCATAAATTTCTGTTTAATTTAAACCTTCAAACTAAAGATGTAAGACTGAAATTAACTCTCTCGTTGCTAAAGATGGAGAATAGAATCAGTTAGATCTTATAAAAGGTAAACAATAAAACAAGAAAATTAACTGAAGAACCCTTTTCAAAGATAAAAGAGAAACAAAAAGCTAGGGAAGAAAGAAAATGAAAGCAATTCATTTTAATTTCTAGGGATTTTGGGGCTTTTTCTCCCTTTAAAATTTTAGAGAGAAAGGGGAGCTTTTATCCACCATTTTTCCTCCTTGCTTTGATTGTGTTGCGTGTTTGTGTTTCCCGCTCTTTTCCATTGAATTGTTTACGTTATTTAACAGTCGTGAACAATTCAAGGGAATCAGAGGATGTGTAGCAATAGAAATTATGGGATGAGCAGTTCACACTCTTACCGCCTTTGCCCAGTAGATTATTTTGAACTTTGGATGCAAAGAATAATACTTCCTCCGATCCACACCAATGGTAACATGGACCCACTTTTTAACATGAATCTACTTTTTTGAGGAGAAAAGTGGGTCTATATTACCATTGGTGTGGATCGGAGGGGGTACCCACTGAAGACTCAAAGTCTCAAATCTAATCAATGATCTTCTTTTTTAAAAAAAAAAAATCTAATCAATGATCGTTTACTAAGCTCATTATGTTAGGGTCAAAATTTGATCCGACATGTTGAAAGATAAATCAATAATTTATTAAAATATTAACTTTTATTATATTATATTTGAAATAAAAAATAAAAAAATAATTACCATGATATATTTAAATAAAAAATTAATTTAATCATTACATTATATAACTTCTATTTTACTTTGTATCCATTAATAATAAAATTATTTAAAAATTAATTTTTATAAATGCTTTAATATTAGCGTGATAAGTAATGGATATAATTATACAGAATATTATTATTAATATTAAAATCATGTTTTTTCGGCTTAAAAGTAGCAAAATAAAAGACATCAGAAATTTTAATTTACTCGTATTTCAATTCTAAACCGTGTCCCGAGACCCATATTTGACGTAACCTGTATTCCAACCTGACCAGTTTGAAACTCTGAATCCTTTTAACTAGTCTAATGGTCTGTTTGACAAGATATTTTAGATACTTGTTTTGAGTGAAGTAGCCTTTTTGATATTTTTGATAAAAATTTCAGCTAGCTTATTTTTCTTGAAGTATTTGATAAGTAGTTTATTTTTCTAGAAATATTTGGCAAGTAGCTTATTTGCCTAAATACGTTACCTGGAATGAAATGCTACTGTATTTCACATTTCAAGTACCTGACTCTTGATTTTTTTTTTTGGTATATAAGAGGGCAAAGCCCAAGACTAAGGAACTAAACGAGGGGTAGTAACACCCATAATGTCTTCGCGTAAAATAGTTCGAAGATCGTCAGGTGGATCATCGATATGAATTATAGAAGTAGAGGACAAGACTTCTTGATTTGCTAGCCAGTCACTTGCTTTGTTGGCTTCTCAAAAAACATGTGAAAGCTTGACCTTCCATCCGGGTTCACGAATTAAAGCTTTACTCCGATGGACAAGTTGACGAAGGTTGTTGCTGGACAATTGATTTTCTAGCACCATTTTAACACAATTGGCATTGTCCATATGGACGACTAGTTTATCAATGTGAAGTTCTTTTGCCCTTTCGAGACCAGCGACCAAAGCAAGCATCTCAGCTCGCATCGACGTACAAACTCCACCCGAGAACATATAAGCCGAAATAAAGTTACCTGTTTCATCTCTAAATACCTCTCCACAACCTGCTGGACCCGGGTTTCCCTTTGAAGCTCCATCCGTATTCAGTAAACACCACCCATGAGGAGGTGGGTGCCACCGTATAAAGATTTCGTTTCTAATCGATCCGGGCAATGGTACAAACAGAGAGAATTTATCAAAGGCATTTTTCGAAGCTTCGAACTGCTGGTGAAGAAGGTCAATAGGCCGAATTGGATTTTCCTTAGACCGACCAAACGCTATATTATTCCTCCACCTCCAAATCCACCAACACGTGATCGCAAATTTCATGGATCAATCTTGCGTACCGACGATCATCTTGTTAGTGGCATTTAGCAAAATCCAATCCGCAAAGGAGGGAGAATAGAAGGCATTAGACGAGTTGGGGATGCCAAGTGAAGACCAAACTTCACGTGAGATTGGGCAATACCTCAAGACATGATCCATGGTTTCCTCATGAGCTTGACATCATGGGCAGCTAGGATCATTCGAAAGATTACGCCTTACTCGATTAACATTGCACATAGCTTGGCCATGTGCTGCTAACCAAATAAAGAATTTAATTCTTTGTTGGACCGGGAGCTTCCAAATGACATGCCACTGTACTTGATTGGTTTTTGGAAAAGGCTCAAGGGCTTTGATGATGTTCATAGCGGATTTAATAGAGAACTTACCGTGAGAGGTGTCGTTCCAATAAAGAGAGTCGACTAAATTCGGGTCTGATGACAGCGAATATGAAGCAATTTTCAATAGGCTCTCTCGCGGAAGGAAATTTGCGAAAACATCCCATTTCCACCCGTGTTCTTCATCCCACATATCACTAACAGTCGCTCCTAATAGGTTATGTGGTATTGGCATAACAGCTGAGTCGGATAATGTTCCCGCCTCGACCCAAGAATGATCCCAGAAAAGTGTTCTTTGACCGTTTCCCACAGCTGATGTAGTTCCTTTAATGATATTGCTGGCTTGCGAAGAAATACCCGCCCACACATTAGACATATTGGCTTTGGAATTAAACATATCGACGTCACATCGTCCGTTGCAATACTTCGAACGAAGAACACGGGCCCAGAGACTTTGTGGTTCCGCTAATTCTCTCCAACCCAATTTTGTTAAGAATGCTGCGTTTGCTTGACGGGAGGAATTAAAACCGAGACCCCCAGCTGACTTGGGCCGTTGTATGGTCTCCCAAGAGATTAGATGGACCTTTTTATTATTTTCATCCCCTCCCCAAAGAAACCTTCTCGTTTTTCTATCCAAAGAGTCACACGTAGTTCTTGAAATCTTCGCCGTCTGCATGCTATAATTTGCCATGGATGACAAAGTCGATTGAACCAAAGTGGCTCGGCCTACTAAAGACAAATGTTTGGTACTCCATCCTGCTAGTCGTCTATCAAATCGTTTCATAATACTAGCAAAAGTATTCCTCGTGACCCGGCCATTAATCGTTGGCATACCCAAATATGATCCTAGGTCCTCTGTAGCTTCAATCCCTAACCTGCTAGAAACCGCCTGTTGGACCTCCACCCGAATGTTAGATGAGAAAAAAACTCGAGACTTAGAGTGACTCACTTTTTTCCCTGATGCGCGGCAGAAAATATCCAACACTCTAGTGATAATGGTTGCTTGATCGACAATGGCCTCCGCGAAAGGACCATATCGTCTGCAAAAAATAAATTAGAGATGCGAGGACCGTTCATACAAACCGAGATAGGCTTCCAATTGTTTTCTCGAACTTCGGCATCAATTAATTGCTGCAATTTCTCAAGGCACATGACAAATAAATAAGAAGATAGAGGATCTCCTTGTCGTACCCCTCTCGACGGAGTGAACATTTCAGTCGGCTCCCCATTCCAAAGAATTTGCATTTTCGAGGTCGTGACGCATTCCATAATAACATCAACTAAATAGGCCGGGATGCACATATCATTCAAGGAATCCCGAATAAAGTCCCAACACAAACGATCATAAGCTTTTTCGAGGCCAATTTTAATAGCCATATATCCTTTATTGCCTTTCTTTTTTCTCATGGTGTGAATAACTTCCTGAAAAACCACAATATTGTCGGAAATTTGCCGGCCTGGTACAAAACCGCTTTGGGTTTCTGAAATCAGACGAGGTAGCACATGCTTAATTTATTGGCCAAAACTTTGCTAACAATTTTATAGGACACATTGCAAAGGCTAATAGGTCGAAATTGAGTAACGTATTCGGGACCTGTTACCTTAGGGATGAGAAAAATGTGAGTATTATTGAAATTGTCAGGGAAGCCCCGTTCGTGAAGGGCCTTGATCGCCGTTGCACAAACTGATTGACGAACCACCTCCCAATTCTTTTGATAAAAGAGGGCTTGGAAGCCGCCAGGTCCGGGTGCTTTCAGTGCTCCCATGTTATGAATGACACCCTCAATCTCTGCTTCCGTATAAGGGCGTGTGATCCAGCTAAAATCTTCATTACTAAGCTCGGGGAAGAGGTCATACGGGATCTCTGCATTCACGTCATAGTCCCGTTCTTGTGTATATAATTTCTTGTAAAACTCGATCACATGAGAAATAAGGGCATTCTTTTCCTCAATCCAGTCGCCATCATTCCCTCTCAACGAATTAATGCGATTCCGCCAGTGTCGAACTAGTGTACTGACGTGAAAGAATGAAGTATTTCTATCTCCGTCCCTAATGAAATCAACTCGCGATTTCTGAGGTACCCGACTCTTGATAACATTGCCTTTTTACCCTTTCAATTTATACTATATTTGAGAAGCTTACCTTTCCCAAAAAAAAAAAAAAAAAATTATACTATATTAAATAATTATTATATCCTCTTACGCCATTCTACCTGATGGGGCATATTCTGCACCCGCTGACCGAGTCAACACATTGAGCAAGGTCAAGGATATCCACAATTTAGCCTAAGAATCACTATTCATCTGGTAACATCTTCCTTATCTCTCTACAACACATACTTAGCCAAGTAACATACAACTTAGTCCATTCGAGTTTACTGACTTGAGCGTCGGAGTGAGTACGCTTGGCACAAAGCCAAGCCCTCAGTTCGTTCATTGTTGCAGGAGAGGCCGAGGAGAACAATCTAGGCAAGGAAGATTTAACCAAAGACGTCATCTTACAAGCGCGGATGGTAAACAAACTTGCTCTGGAATTACACACGGAACAATTGGCGCCGTCTGTGGGGAAAGATACTAGAAGCTAGTCACATTCATTCCCAAAAAAAAAAAAAAAAAAAAACAACAAAAAAACCCACCCAAAAAGCTAAGAAGATGTCGAAACAACAAGAGGTATTCGTAACTGACGAAACCGAACTCTGCCAAGATGATACCGTCCACAATTCTGGTGTTGCGCAGCCCTCCACCGGCCTAGTAATTCAGCCGGAGTACGGGATGCCAATAATGCCAGATACGCCGCTACCCGCCGACCAGATCACCATCATGGGACATGTGGTCGAAGCAGCAAAACTGAGGCTGATTTTGGAACTAATTAGTAGTGCGCCGGCTCACACTGTCACACCGACAAGAGCGGCGGAACCCGTCCAGGAGACCAGGGCCCATAATGTGACTCCAAGAGACTTGAACGAAGCATTGGAAGAAGTTGGCCCTGTCAAGACGCCGGGGGAGCCCGGAGCGCTAGTGGCGGACCTGAGCCCTTCCCGCACTCACGGGAGGACGGCGTCGCCACAGCGCCGACGAGGCATTCCCCAGAGGAGTGAAAGAAGTCCGACTTATCTAAGTCGGAGAAGAAGCCCGACTTACCAGAGTCGGGGAAGAAGCCCGACTCACCGGAGTCGGGGAAGAAGTCCGACTCACCAGAGTCGGAGAAAAAGCCCTTCCCGCCACGGGGAGAGGAGCCGGACTAGGGGTGCGAGGAGTCGATCGCCGCGTGTCGTTCGACACGCGGTCGGACAAATCTCGGCGCCTACGTCTGGATACCCGGTGCCGACTAAGCTGAAGTTGCCACCCATAGCATACAAAGGGGAAGGCGACCCAACCGACCACGTTGAGGCTTACGAGTCTCACATGTCGGTATGGGAGCAACCCGACGAGGTTTGGTGCCGAGTCTTCCCAACAACACTGCATGGGATGGCGCAAAGTTGGTACAAGGGGCTACCCGACGGGTCGGTATACTGTTACGCCGACCTAAAGGACACTTTCCTGGCCCAGTACTCTTGCAACAAGAGGAGGGCCGTTGAGACATCGGACCTCCTGACTATCAAACAGGAGGGAGGCGAGTCTCTCCGGAGTTACGTGAAGAGGTTCGACGCCAAGGTTCAGCAGATCCGTGAGCTGAACAGCGAGCTGGCGGCCTTCACGCTGATGAAAGGCCTCCCAAGAGGGGACCTAAAAAATGAGCTCATCAAGTGCGGCGGCCTGAACCTGGAGTCCGCCAGGAAGATGGCCGATCAGGCCATAAAAGTAGAGGACTACCACAAAACCTGGGTAGGCCCCAGCGAGGCCGGACACTCAGAAAGAAAGAGCCGCCGGGAGGACAACCCGGATGAAGGACGCCGTGACAATAATAGGTCACGGTCTGACAGATCTGCCAGGAAGCAGAACTCGGCGGGCGCCGGGGGGAGGTCGGGAACTTACTACCCGAAGCAGTACAACGATCACACCCCCCTAGTCGTGTCCGCCGCCGAGGTCTTCGCCCTGAGCAAGAGCGAGGGCCAGAAGTGGGAAAGGCCCCCCAAACCAAAGGGAGACGGTGACACGAGTCGATCTTGTGAATACCACGCCACACCGGCCACCATATCGACGACTGAGGCATCGAAGAATGCCATTGAAGAGCTTATCCGGAAGGGGAGCCTCGGCAAGTATGTTGCCAAAGATCAAAAGACTGATGTCGGCGTCTCGAATAAGAAATCCGTCTTTGAACGGATAGGTGTAATCCATGTTGTCATCGGGGGCAACGAGAACGGTGGGTCCGCTCATGGGCACAAACGGCACTTAAACTAGTTGTATCAGGCCATCAACTTTGTGCCCAAGACAGCGGCCACCGCTTCCAACATCCCCGATATAACTATTGGGAAGAAGGACTACTTTGGGAGTCATCGCCCCGCACAAATGACCCACTAGTAGTCCACTTGGACATATCCAATCACCGATCAAGAGGTGCCTAATTGACACAGCGCGCCTACACGAACATTATGTTCGGGAATGCTTCCTAGGACTCGGTACCAAGATCAAGACTTGAGCCCCCGCACCAATCCGTATAGTTTCTCCGGGCCGGCCTGGTACCCCGGGATCGATCAGGCCGCGGTCATGTTCGGCGAAGGGAATGCGGCCAAGAATGTCCTATCGGAGTTCGTGGTCATTGACGGCTCATCCGCCTACAACGTCCTCATAGGCCGAGTCACTCTGAGCGAGGCCGACGCAGTGATGTCCATCCGGGCCCTGACACTGATGTATGTCTCGGACCGGGGGGAAGCGCATAAGCTCGTCTCCAAGAACGAGAAGGACGAGGTGGTCAACACCCGGATATCCGCCGGAGGGTGCAACATGCAATCCCTCAAAGTGGCAAAACAATCGAGAAGGGGAAGAGCCCATCCTTGCAGCAGGAGGAAGACCCGATGAATACCAACGTCGGCATGGTTGGAGGAACCCCGACCGACCAAGAAGAACCGCATCCCGGCATATGGGAAATAACTACTGACGGGCCCCCTACAGCGAACAGCTCGGGAACTGGCATCCTTATCACCGGCCCAAGCGGGAACGTGTCTAAGCACCCCTTGAAATTTACCTCCTCGGCCTCAAACAACGGGTCCGATTACGAGGCGGTGATAAAGGGAGTCGAGTCAGCTAGGGCTGCCGGGGCGGAGCACGTCGTGGTAAAAACATGCTCACTATTGGTGGCCAACCAAGTCAGGGAAGAGTATAAGGCCCGAGACGATGGGATGGGAAGATACCTGGAAAGGATAAAAGCCGACACCGCCAAATTAAAGTCTTTCCAGATACAGTACACTCCCAGGTCCGACGCTCTCTCAAGACACACCGGCTGACAGACATGGAGGGTGCGCCTTTGATAAACCATTGGGACGGACAATGTCGGAAATTTTTTTTATAGCGGCGGAGGTGCCCGAAACAACTGTGGGCACCCCGACGCATGGTATTTCTAATGAAGAATGGTCCCCAATTTTCCATCAAAGTGTTCACTTCCCCCCATAGTCACTATCAAGAAGCAGGCACCGTCGCAGTCACCCCAAGAAGTAGACGCTACGGCAGTCACCCTAAGAGGTAGACGCCGCAGCAGTCACTCCACGTGGTAGACGCCACGGCAGTCACTATCAAGAAGCAGGCGCCGTCGCAGTCACCCCAAGAAGTAGACGCTACGGCAGTCACCCTAAGAGGTAGACGCCGCAGCAGTCACTCCAAGTGGTAGACGCCACGGCAGTCACACCAAGAAGCAGATAGGCCAAAAACCTCGATTACCCCGGCTAAAGCCGGGAGCAACGGGGAAACGAGCCCACATCTCCACATATGTACACAGCGGATAGAGCCAAAACCTTGATCACCTCGGCTAATTAAGACCGAGAGTGACGGGGGAACGAGCCAATATGTTAACATGTGTGCAACAGCAGTCAAAACGTAAACTCCATTGCCCCCGGCAAATTAAGACCGGGAAGAGACGAGTAAAACGCGACTTGCCCTCGGCAAATTAAGACCGAGCTTAAGACGTTAAACACAGTTGAGATACGCATTCTAAACCACCTCGGCCCGGCCGAAGGTAAAAAGAAGCGCTCAATTAAATAACGCAAGAAGATAAGTGAAGAATGGTGATCAAAACCCCGGCAAAGGCCGAAGGCCAAAAAGCAAACTTCATTGGAAATAATTGCAAGGAGAATACAGACGACGGCCGTCCCCATAGGGATAAGCCAAAACTCTACCTACCAAAGTGTTACGAAATACAAGGAAAAAGAAAGCAAAAGGTTACAGACTTATAATTTGAAGCGCTAAAAGATGGTAGGGAGAAAAGGCCTAATAATTGGCCCCCGAACAGCTAAAGCTATCCGAGATGCCGGTGAGCCCGGTGACGACCGCCCGTCTCCCTATGCCCGTGGCTGCCCGCCATCGGTGGGGTTAGCGACATCGCCCTTGGTGGACGAACCAGGAGCTTCCTTGGTAGCCCCGACCTCGGTCTCAGCCTTCTTGACAACCTCGGCCTCAGCCTCAGCTTCCTTGGCCGCGTTAGCATCCTCAGCAAGGATCGCCTTCCCTGCGGCCTCATCTTCCTCCTTCTTCACCCTTGCTTCCTCCTTGGCCTTCTCCTCCGCAGCCTTCTCCTTGGCCTCGAGCTTGTCATCGAACAGCTCGTCATATCTCCCCCACGGAAAGGAGCCATCAAGAGGAAAGAGCTCCCCAATTGTTTCCCCCGCGGCTTCTTCGGCCAGGTCCCGTGATTGGGTGCACATGTTAGGAAGGACAACGGTTTGGAGCATCTCAATGTCCTTCTCCCTCCGGGCAATGACAAAGATCCTTGTTCCGATCACCTTCCCTTGGGCCTTATACCCGACCTCGGCTCTTGGTAGCTCTTAGCATTGAGGTCGGCGAGCCTCGAAAGTGGTCACGCTCCTCCAAAGACCTAGCGGCATTGCCATCCGCAGCCTCGACCTTGGCCCTCTCGGAACTAGTGCCTTTTTCGGCGTCCTCCCGAAACTTTCGTTCAGCGAGGACCGCCTTTTCGGCCTCAACCTTGGCCCTACCAGCTTCCTCCTTCGCAGCAGACAAGCTCGACCGGAGCCGCTCAAGCCGAGGCGCAACCTCGCCCATGGCCTCGAGCCTCGCTCCACAACGAGGTTACCGCCACGTCGGCCCACTTCGACAAAGAACTTAACCAAGCTTAGGCCCTCCGACCTAACCTGGAGTGGGGTAGACTTCGGGAAGGATGTGACAACGGCGGCATCTTGGCCACTTGCTGCGCAGTTTTCTTCTCGGCATGCCGCTCGACAAAGTGTGACCAGGAGACGGCGGCGGTTGATCTACAAAAATCCAATCAAGGCATCTCGTGTCAACATACATAGATATACCGTAGAGCTCGTCATCGTGAACGCCTAATGAGCCGGCTAAATCGAGCCACAAAGTTAGATCGGTACTCGAGAGGGCTTGGCCTTCTTGGTCGGATGCCCTTTATCCTTGCCGCCTCGGCGGTAGCGCGATAGCGAGAGGCGTCGATGGCGTGGGTAGGCTCTTTCCTCTTACGAACATGAGGAGATCCCTCTCGCATCGAGTCCTCCCAGCCAGAACATCAACGACTTCCACTGTCCTTTTTTGGATCGAAGGAATGGGAGGCGGGACTGATGTCGACGCCGTCACCGCCGATTTCTTTGTTTTCCGCGTTCGGCGCGGCATATTACCAATAACCGTCGCCTGGGCCGCCTCCGCATTTAAGCCTTTCACCGATCCATGAGATCGTTCGGCGGCGTTCATGGTCACGAGCGAGCCCTAGGGTGCTTATCAACAACTGACTTGTCTGCAGCAAGCCCCATTCTCCTAAGGATATCCTCTGACAGGTCCGGGCCAAAATGGTCTGCAAAAAGAAGCAAAGCAACAGTTAAGTGGAAGAAATAAAATCAAAGTTCAAGAAACATGAACATTTAAAAAACAGAAAGGGGCCTCACACCGACCCCACTCACCCTGTGCTAGGGCCGGTATGAGGCCGACGTGGCAGAGCGGCGCATCTGGAGAATGATCTGCGTCGGAGGAATCCATCCCTTCGGCAACCCATCATCTCCCACCTCAAACAGCTTCATCGCCCGCTCCTCATCGGCGTTAAGAAGGACCTTGCTGGCATCCATCTTAAGCTTATTTGGGGTGACCCATCTGTCATGCTCCGCCTTAGTCTCACACCGCAGATTGACTTGGTCTTTGGAAGGACCGGGGCAAGGGATATTCCTCCGAACCTCAAAAACACCCACCGATCCTTCCGGCCCTTGCAGAAGAAAGCTTTTCAACGGAGACGTAACCCGCTCCGTCTCGCACGCCGTACCATCCGACGCGACCAGAAACGACGGTCGAAGGTGGTGAAGCCGAAACGAAATAAATTGACCGTCGGAACCTCCCCCTAAAGAGACAAAGCCGACAAAGCCGACTATGGTCCTAACGACCAACGGGTGCGGTTGGGCCACGACAACGTTCATGGCTCTAATAATGGCCATAACGTATTCATTCAGAGGAAACCGGAGCCCATACTCCAGGTGTCTGATGTACACGCCGATGTAGCCCTTGGGAGGGCAACAGACCGCCTGGTCGACCCCGGGAATGACGATACTATACCCCCCGCCAAAGTAGAAGTGACGCGCGAAAGCGTCGGGACCGTAAATGTGGCAAATTTATGGGTCCAAGCGCGGTCGGGCAGCCTTACAGGCATCGCCGTGATCCTCGATATACGGCCTCCCCTCATTAGGATGAGCCCCTTCAAGATCATCATCTTCCTCATCCTCCCAACCCTCCAAAACTTCGGATTAACTTCCGGAAGAAAGAGGCCTAGGACCCCTAGACCTTATCGGGATAGCCTCTAGTATCTCCTCTTCATTAAGACGCGACGGGGAACCCCGACGCACGATTACTAGGCCCGGCGTCGGCGAAAGACATGGCGGAACAATTATTTAACAAAGAAAAGATCGAGAATTTGATTGTTTACCTTGGAAAAAGGGTTACGCCGAGTAGAAGTTCGAAGGCTAGAGAGAAGTTTCGTCAAAGAGAGTTTAAGCAAGAAGGAAATTTTAGAGAAAATGAAATTGGTGGCCAATTTCAGGGACTAACTACCTTATTTATAGGAAAAAGCCCATGAAGAAAGACCAATCGTGCACAAACCCGTGAAACGTCGACCAATCGGCGAACGACACGTGTCGGACATGCAACCACGGAATGTCAATCGTTGCAACAGTTGAACGTCAATCAATGCAACAGTGACCAAGCTTCTTCAACACGCCCTTCATATCTCTCGCTATTAATCTCCCTCAAAGAAATTCCTAAGTATCTGTTCTCCGCGCCACATGATCAACCGAGCTTGGCAAAGACGGCCGGGGGCAATCAAAGCACACCGGCACTCTCAACCTCGGGTCCACCGGCCACCGCCATCTTCTCTTCCACATTTGATGTCCATTACACATCCATTTGGAGGGGGATATGGTACGGCTGTCATGAAAGTAAGCCGAGGAGAAGAAGCGGGGATTTAAATTCTTTTCTTACGCAGAATATACGCTCAACATACATCGGAGCCCATACCACGACATAGACTACGCTGGGGGCAAATTGATGGGGCATATTCTGCACCCGCTGACCGAGTCAACACATTGAGCAAGGTCAAGGATATCCACAATTTAGCCTAAGAATCACTATTCATCTGGTAACATCTTCCTTATCTCTCTACAACACATACTTAGCCAAGTAACATACAACTTAGTCCATTCGAGTTTACTGACTTGAGCGTCGGAGTGAGTACGCTTGGCACAAAGCCAAGCCCTCAGTTCGTTCATTGTTGCAAGAGAGGCCGAGGAGAACAATCTAGGCAAGGAAGATTTAACCAAAGACGTCATCTTACAAGCGCGGGTGGTAAACAAACTTGCTTTGGAATTACACACGGAACACTACCAAAATAAGCTACATTTTACAGTTACTTTGCCAAACAACTTTTTATATAATCAGTCACTTTATCAGCTCGTAATTTTCAATTAACTTATCAGTTACCTTTTCAATTTTCAGTTAATTTTCAATTTTGAGGTACATTTTCAGATTTCCGCTACCTTTTTCAGTTCGTTAAAACAAGTGAACAGATGCGGTACGCCGGTACGTTCCCAACTTGACGTTACCAGTCCGATACTATTAGGGTGCGTTTGGATAGGGGGATTTGAACGGAAAGGAAGGGGAGGATTTGAATGGATGAGAAATCTTTTGTTTGGTTAGCAAGATGGATGTGGAGGAAAATTAGATCCCACCATTTCCCTCCTCCAAGCCAAATTATTTCCCTCCAACAAAGGCAAGATTTGGAAGGAAAATGACCACCACCATTCTCCCTCCCCTTCCCTTCCCTCCCTTTCTCTTCCCTCCTTCCCCCTCCCTTCCCTTTCTCTTCTATTTTGGTATCCAAATAAGGCCTTATTAGCGCGCGTAACTTCATTTTCCCAATCAAAAGAGGGAAAAATTGAAAAACCCTAATTACCAAATTCCGCAATCAGATTTACCAATGTTCCTCATCAAATTCTACGACTATGAGTTCGATTACTTATATCATTGGAAGACGAAACGGCGGGCGGAGAATCGATCCACTCTCTTGAAGAAATTTTAATACATTTGTAGATGATTTGATTGCGATTAGTAGGTAATGCGCAGCTTTTTAATACACTCTTTATTCATTTCATTTTCATACGTTTGTTCAAAATATACGAGGAGAATTTCAAAGAAATGCGTGGAAATGAAATGAATGGAGGGAGTAATTTATGTTGCTTGTTGCAATCATCATAAGTATGCACTGATGTTTGAAAATGATGTTATGTACAGGGAACTTCTAAAAGTCACAGTCGAATCGACGTATCGGTCTCAAGGAATTCGCTGTAAGTTCATTTGGTTGGTTACTTGGTTCAATGTCTTGCCAATTCTTAGTATTGACGAATCTAGTTTTGTTTGGTTGCAAAATTTTATTCATTATATTACCAAGTACGAGAATCAAGTGCAGTTATGTCTCATGTTGCTGCTATCAATCACTGACATAGACTTTATCTATCAGTTTTGTATGTAATTTAGAGGTTATGACTTTAAATGCCACTGTCTGAAAAGGATTTTATTAGGTGGGGGCGCAACTAGCAAGTTGAAGCGAATGACAATATTATCGCAGTCGTATTCTTTTGTTGAAGTTTTTTAGAGCCTAATATCGACTGGTAGAAGATTAGGATGGAGTAGATTAATTTATGTGGAATCCATCATTTGACCATATCATCTGTCAGTATCTGCCTGCAATTGTTACGTTCACGCTCACTGAGGTTTGTAATTAATCAGCGAAAAAAGTTTTATTACACTTCTCCGGTTTTTATCCTGGACAAGTACGATTATGTGAACGCATAGATGATTGTTAAAAAACCTTGTCATGAGTATTCTGAGAACTTCCTGAATAATCTCTGACCTCTTTCCTATGGTTTTATCCCTATTTGTTGGTTTAAATAAGCGTGCCTTGGACGAGCTTAAGCTTACGTCACCAATGAGACCCCAGCCAACGCGAAGTGGTGCGCAGCTAGTGAGACACACTACTATGCAGTTGCCTTGCTATTTTTTCCCAGTTCTTTTCGCCTTGTTTCACATCTTACGTTTTATCGCTGCATGTCCTTAGTGCGCATGTGTTTCTTGTGCATTGTAAAACTAAGCTATCTATACTTTCATCATAGGATAAGGTTGCGTATATATGATCGCTCTTGCATGCCACATGCAGGAGACATTGTGACATGGGGAGTAATGTTATTGGTAGGTTGAGAGTCATCTCCCTCTTTTCACGAAAGTAAGGAAGAAGCACATTTGCATTGCCTCTCCCTATCAAATTCTCAATAGTTCATTAGACTAGATCACTATATTTCCTTACCTGAACCGCATATGATGGTTGTTTGACGTGTATACCATATGTTTTTCTGCACTATATGCTTTAGTTGATTAAGCTTAGTAAGACCTGGCAAGATCCATCGTATTCCATACCTAAAAGGATAACATCTTGGTGGACTGAGCCTAACCTTCATTTCCATTTTTCATAGTTGCATCCTGTATCTTTTTATCTTTTTCTGCTTATCCCTTTTATTAGTTTTTCGTTCTGTGTATGTCTTCAATAACAGATTTATAGGAATGGACTTGTAACCCATCCCTATTTGCTAGGAAATCCAAGTTAGGTGTCTGACATCAATTCACATCCTAGATTCCCTTGTCAAATCATTTTTAGCAAATTAGCTTGCCTGTTTCAAATCCCGTGCCTAACAAAATGTCATTTGTAAAAGTAATTTTGTATCTTCTCATGAAAATTTTGAAAATTTGCCTGTATGTCGTTTTGTTTGCGGTCATCTCAATTTCCACAATTCCATTTCTCCTAGGTTCATTATTGGTTTTACGATTCTCACAATTCATCAAGCAGGGTGAGGATTATGATCAAGTTTCCCAAGTCAGGTCGGTGGTGGAATGGTTCATAGTTATATGCGGTGTTGCTCTCACGTTGGCTATATTCCTATTGCACACCATGATCCCCGGGAATTCTTTATTAGCCAGTGGCAGTATAATCTGTGGAAAGGTTGTTGCTGTGCTTGGGGTCAGATTCATCTTATTGTGGTTCATCCAAAAGTATATGCCACGGATGACACTAGAGCACAATGAAAGCAGGCTTAAAGTCATACAGGCCATTTCCGACATAGTTGACTGTCTCTCTTTATGGTACTTAAGGATTGTGATGAAGAACTATCTTACTCCGCAGAAAATTCTTGGATTGCCTGCTCAAAACTGGATAGATGTAACCATATTCATAGTCATTGGTTGGAACATAATTGCTCTATCAACCCATTTGATTGTGTGGTCAATACACAAACTTGTTTCTCGGTATCTTAATCATTTGGCCAACCAAAAAGAAAGATCACACAGGCTTTTACTTCTAGAGAGACTGCTGAGTGTACATTGCTTAGTGTACTATGTTAATGGAATCAAAAGGAGTTTTAATTTCATGCTGAGCTCATTATTGCTTCTACTTGTTTGGGTCTTGTATTTTGCGTCTCACCTGACGAAAACAGATTCTAATAAGGCCAAAATTGTGAGGGACTATGGTACTTGGACTTGTACTGTTCTGTTAATTTTATCCTTTCTTTGGATACTTAAAGATTTTGTGTTGCTATCATGGGAGGCAAATGCAGTGTACTATAGACTGTCTTCTGAAATCTTAGAATATCGAAAATCCTTGTACTTTCTTGGAATGGTTGGTCGCCATAGTCATGATATTCTCAGGATAAGGTATGAGGTGCGAGAAAAACACAGTGAAAATAGTGCAAGAAACAGGGTCCGAATGTTCATGGCTAAGTATTTAGCAAGGGTGGATGCTTATTATCAAGATAATAGGGATGAAGATGATAATGATGAGATGGATAAGATTAGTGAAGGAAACAACAGCCAACTTAAGCCTAAATTGTCGAATAAAAAGAGTGCAAGAGTGAAGCATGACTTATTACTGCTTAAGGATGATACCATGACTCTGTTTGATATACAGCAAGTGGCTCAATACTTCGTTCCTGCAAGAAATTTATTGTTGAAGGAGACCTATACATCTGACATCCTCAGCAAACTAAATTCACACAACGATATTGATATTAGGTACGAACCTTTTTTTTTGTCTTTTGTTTTCAAGATTTTTATCCTTATTGTTTCCATGCTGAGGGCATGTCAGAAGCTCGGTACCCTTGTATCACCTAGAACGAGTCTTACAAGGCATCATGTGCTCGCAAAAATGAGCATGTTCCTTCTGACTTTATTATATATTTGGTACAACCATTTTAAACACACATCAACTAATTAAGTCCATCCTTGCATCAACTGTCTCAATACTTGGTTTACTACCAAAAGAGGCCAAGTTATCTCACTTTTAACCTGCATCGCTACTTCTCTTTATTCTCTGTACGACATGCGAAGGTTGCTAAGGGTGTGTTTGGATAGCAAAAGTGGAAGGAAAAGGAAGGGAGGAGGATGAAGGGGAGGGAAAGGGAGAGAAGGGAAGGGGATGGAGAATGGAGAGGTGGAGTTTTCCCTCCAAATCTTGCCTATGTTGGAGAGGAAACATTTTGGCTTGGAAAAAGGAAATGAGGGGATCCATTATCCCTCCCCTCCAAATCCCTCCACCCTTATTTTGCTATCCAAACAATGGATATTGCCTCCTTCCAAATCTCTCCCCTCCATTTCCTTCCAAATCCTTCTATCCAAACAAAGCCTAAATGATTTACTCCAATTTGCATTGATTTCTGTGAATCTAAAGAACATAGCAGTCCACCCACTCTACCAGAGTATCATAACATCTTCTACTGTACATAGTTAAAGAATAGATGCATATGGGGTTTTATCTCAATTGCACAAACACATGTCTCATCAACCTCCATGCCCATAATCTTCAGTTTATTGGCAGTTATATGCCTATCCTGAATAGGCAGCCGCCATATAAACGAATGTTAAGTAGTGAATCTAGTATTAATCTATACTAAAGCAGTCGAGTCCATCGTGGCGTGCTGACCCATGAGTCAGTCTACTAGTATTCGCTTTTGTGCGTAATCACATCTAATGCATCTTTTACTTTTAAAGATCTTAGATTTACAAAACCCAAGGAAGTTGGGCAAACATAATGAGTGAAAATCACATGTTGATTAAGAAGGCAGAGTGGAGAGCAATTTTCCCTCAATAAAAAGAGATGACAATGACAAGTTAAGAAGGGTGGGTGGTAAAGAAGGCAGATTATTGAGTAGTAGGAGGGAGGTTTAGAGTTATTGGGAGGAAATGGCTCAAAAAATGGGATTTTGATGGTCAAGCTAATTGTTACTAGCTTAGTTTTCCACCTCAGGCCTCAGCTTTTAAGCTACAACAATTTTATTGCTACTAGCTTAGTTTTGCAACTTTTGCCACCTTAGCTTTTATGTTTTAAGCTAAACAAATTCAAGCTACAAACTTCTCCGTTAATAAAGCCGAAATACTATTAGCTTGATTGAACCTACATGTCTTGCTTCCCATTTTTTTCATTCAAATCAAAAGCTAAGTAACTTGACCATTATTTTCCAATTGATTGTCTTCTTCTTGTGGGCCCATTTGAGCTAGTAGCTTCATGGAGCTACTGGCTCAAACTAATCTAATCTACATAGACAACTCCAATGGATGAGCTACTATCTCACAATTTTTAAGATGCTAAGAGAAACCATTGGTAATGCTCATGCGCAATTTTAGCAGGTGCACCTCAGTTGAATCAAGTGCACTCTGCCTTTTCCAGGTGGCTCATAAATCTAAATCTCTCTCAGAAAAAATGTGGGACTTGGGGCAGTTGGATTGGGACATTAAGTGAACTTAATGTAAGAAAACTATTAGGTGGAAGCCTCTCTGATCAAAATAGCTTGTAGAAAGTAGGGTTGTTTTCAAAAATAAAGATATTGAAGGTGTTGAAAGCTTTGTTTATACTTATAAAGTAGTATCCTTCTATCTATGATATTATAAGGCAGCTAGTCCTTTCAGAGGAATAAAGTGTATTTTTTTTATCAGGGCTATTTTAAAGAAGCTGATTAGTGGGGAAGAGAATATTAGCGATGTGGTCCAAAGCTCAACCAAGTTTATGCTACTTCCTATGGTTCAGAAGGTTCTGAAATGTCTTCTATCTTTCGCTATTCGTCTGTTCAAGAAATGTCTTCGACCTTCCGTTATTCATCTGTTCAAGAAAAGCCTTTCGTTCCATCATGGAGGTAGGATTTCATCATTGCCCTCATTTTTCCCGTTATTAAGACATAAATGGCTCTCACTTGTTCAGCTATATCATTATTACCTTGAAACAATATTCTCACATGTCTTATTTTATTATAATTCTTTTATGCTACTCTTTCAATTTTTCGTTTATATTGTATACTTCTATTTTAAAAAAATAAATTGGTTTACTTATTAGTTTATTTGCACCATTATTAGTGTTATATATTATTATTTCTAACACACTACTATGCCTTTTCAACTCTTTTTGCTTAAATCTCCTTATATTGTGGAGCTCTATTGGACGTGCTGTACGGTTTCAGATGACAATTTATGTCAGCCGACGATCCCAAATCATTTTGGAACTAAGGCTCTGATGTTGTTGTTGTTGGATGTCTAGCTTAAATCATACACTTTTCATGTTTTAGAAGGTATACCTGAAACTGATGAAGGACAAGATTGGATATACTTTGAAGAGTTACTGGATTTGAATTCCTCTAGTAATGGCTGTCATGGTGAAGTGAAAAAATGGCTGGTAAGAATGCCCTTTCCAAACTCTCTCGTATATTTGTCCTAGTGCAATTAGAGCTAGCTTACCCTAATGAATGAAATAGACAAATCATACCGAATCAAGGGAACCAAGTTGATAAACCCTCGAATTGTTTCTATGCAGGAAAAGTCGCATGACAAATGTCTATTTCTTGCGAATACACTACGCAGTGCTAAGGAGGTTGTGGACTGTTTGAACAACATAATAAGTGTGCTTCTGATTTCTGCATCTCTTATACTATGGCTAATTTTGACTGGATTAACCAACAAGAAGTCACTCATCCTGATAGCATCACCTTTCTTAGCTGCAACTTTCATATTCGGAGACACGTGTAAAAGCTTGTTTCAGGGGATCATTTTTGTTTATGTGGTGCATCCTTTTGATGTTGGCGACTTGTGCGTCATTGATGAAAAAATGGTCAGTTAGTCAGCCTTATTTTCACTTTCATGGTTTCTTTATTCTTATGAATGCTTTCAATAGTACAGATGGCCTTGACACCTTATTGTAAATGTTTTGAAGGTCACAATGATTGCATTTTGTAGCATGTTGTGGCAATATTGTTTGTAGAGATTGATTCAGCTCGCTTGCAGATGGAAGTCAAATCAATTGGGGTATGGAAGACAACCTTCTCAGTTGTTGACAAAATTGGTGCTCATGAAGATGTGATATACCCAAATATAGAACTCATGTTGAAGATGATTATCAATCATAAAACTGATTTTGATTGGAACGATTCAATAGAGTTCAGCGCCGAGCATTTGGACAAACAACAGATCAACAAACTTACACAGCATATTGAAGAGTAAGACTCTAATATTCATCTAGTTCTTAATCTAAAATTGCGTAGTTTTTCACTTCCTTGTAACTGTTCCGCTAAAATAAAAATTGAAAAGAGGGGAAAATAGCAATTTTAAGTGTAAATTGATAACTTAATACAGTATATAATACTTTTTAAAATCTTGTACCTAAGATAACTTTTTTCAAAATACATAATGAAAATCCTGTATTTTTCCAAACTTAATACCAAAATCTCAAAAAAGACTTGAATTAACGGTTTTGTCCTTACTAATTGACTCATCACCACTCTTTCCATACAACATTAATCCTAATCTCTCTCATCCACTGGATAAACCTCACCACCATCACCACTTCAGCATGACCCACCTCCTCCCCCAGCCAGTACCACCACCGTGTTGGGCTGCCACCCCAAGTGCCCTCTGCCGACGGACCCTCCTAGTGCCGCCCCATTAAATTCCTACAACCTCCCCAAACCCAAACCCACAACACACACCTACATTACAAGCCCAAACTCACAACCCCCATCTACATCACACCACCGTCACAACCCCCACCTACATCCCATCCACGTCTCACTTGCTGCGTCGTCAAAAACCCACCAACTCAAAACTCTTAACACCACTACCCAGTATAGAAAAACATTGTCCCACAACCGAAACTCCCTCTCCCGCCCTCAAAAACCTCAATTATGGTAATTTTAAGTGTGGGGGAGGATTTTATTGGGTAGGGGCCGGGGTGGTGGTTAGGATTTGGGGGTTCGACCAGATATGGGGTGACGGCGTGACGCTGAGAGGGACGTTGGCGGGATGGCACTTGCGGTGGCAGGCGGACACCAGTGGTGGTTATTAGTAGTTAAAGGTCACAATCAAAACTAAAACAATATATACAATTGTTTTTTTTTTTTGTCATGAAATACTCCATAATTTAATCTAAGATAAATAGATAATCTAATAAAGATGTACTCCGTAATAGTAAAGGCGATATAGATGAAAGATACCATAAAAGAACATATTGATTGGTCAAGAATCAAGAGTTTGATGTATACTCCGTGCATTACAATTATATAAATCATGGTAATTTAAATGTAGTCCAGCAATAGACTTTACTGACAAACTGCTCTAGAATAGAAATTCTGATAAAATACGATTTTAGTATTTAAAAAAAAATTAAAGTTAAAAGAAGGTTTATAAGAGAGTTGTAAGATATTTCTAATTTTTTTAAATTGTGGCACAAATCTCTTAAACTATTGCCCAAGGTACTATTATTTCTTTCTCAAATTATAATACCTTTTAAAACTATAAAATCTTAATTTTCTAAAGTATTAATATCCAATAATGTAAAATTTTAAAATCTGAAACTTAGAAAATATTAATTATTTCAAGATTTTTTACAACTTCCACTATGAATTTTTTTTTAAAAAAAATACCTATTAACGCTATGCAACTGCAAAATATTATAGATGATATAAAGGTACTAACAATCTTATTTCAATTATTACTGAAACTGAAAATAATATTGAGAAGAAAGATAATTATAAGTATTTGTGTTTTACTTTTGATTAAAATATTCCTCACAAAGAAAAGTAGTATGTTGTTATTACACATTCAAATCATGGTAACAAGATTTAAGTCTTGCAACACTTTTAAATACTACTGGTCTACTACTACTGCTACTACTACACATTGAAATTATGGTAAGAATAGAGATTAATAGTTTACCAACGGAAAGAATGAGAACCAGAGGCGTGAAATAAACGAAATGAGAGAGAAAGGAAAAAAATTATACTTCTAACGTGTTAAACTTTGGGTGAATGTCGAAATCTCTGACAATGTTGTGTTTTCTTTATGCATAATTTCATTGAGATCAATGTTAGCTAACATTGCCGTGCTTTGGTGCCTCCATTATTTGCTTATATTATGAGTACTTTTCATTTCATTTCATCCCCTTATACTAAAAGGATAAGAGTTTCTTAATACTTTCCCGCTTAAATAACTTGCTATAAATATGCTTCGTTATAAATTTATATATCTACAACTGAGGCAACTATTCTATGCAATAGATAATTTTATTCCGTTTAAAAAGGGTAATATTTTTTCAATTTGTATGAACATATTGAAACGATTTTTTAATTTTGTTACATAAATAAAATTGCACTATTTATAGGTATGATGTGAAAAAAAATATTTCATTATTATTATTTTTTGAAACTAAACATGATGGCCACGGACATTTTTTTAGCAAATACGTTCTAATTAAATATATTATTCTGTCTTTTGAAACAAACGTATTACCAGTTGAGAGTATTCATAGATTGTTTTTGTTTTTTTACTTCTAAAAGGAAAACTTACGAATAATATTCGTCTTCTTACCGTTTAACTTAATATCTATCTCTGCTCCATACTATGTGAACATTTAAACTTTGGTTAATTTTTAAAATTTTAAAAAAAAATTATTTAACATATACATAAATATATTTATTACAACACATATCCTTCCATTTTTCAGCTTTTCATAAACACTCCTGCTCGAGCTACTCGGCTAACTCTGGTTTTTTGAAGAAGCCCTTCATTTGAAAGAAAAACCAACACCCGATCTATGATGTAAAATATTTTTTTATTCTTTATCTGATTGTATTTTCAATGTCATTCCTTTACGTTTATATTACGGCTAATGATACAATAACAATATTTTTTAAAATAAAGTTAATCTTATGCAGAGTATAAGTGTTGAACCTCCTCTTTTCTACCTCTTAATAATATATTTCTTAATTAAAGTTCAAATGGAGTTATTATAGTGGTAAAATTTTAAAATTCTCTAATATCTCTATCTAAAAGTAAATTTCATAATTAAATAAATTTCATAATTAAATAAATTTCAAATGGAGTTATTACAGTAGTAAAATCGTTAAATTTTCAAATATCTCTATCTAAAAAATAGCGCATTTGCGCGGGATCTGTACTAGTTGTTATTTATACATCAAGTTATTCTGAGTACTTGTCATTTCATCAAAGTTTGGTGTTGCTGAATGCTGAGAAGTGAGAACTTATGTGGTAGTGACACGTCTGCATTTTTTTTTTTTGCCAATTTGTAACCACAATGCAAGCATTGATGCTGCTTTAGTATACAAAGGATTTTGCAGCCGAAAAAGAAAAAATATATAGAGTAATCAATTTCACTCAGAAATTTATAAATCAACACATAGAGAACCATTTTAATAGCGGAAGAGAGTATAGTTAAATACTTAAACTTGTTAATTCAATTGTGATTGCTCATGCATTATCAGTCACCTTGCCAAAAAAGATGAATCAATGCCAAGTTGGCATAGTGTGGCAGTGCTACCAGCTGGTAAAGGTGTCAAGATTGTTGTTCGATTCAGACACAACAAGCACAATGTGGGCATGACCTACTTTGAATGTGTCAAGGAGAAAGACAGCGGACGATCTGCACTCATTTCTTATGTGCTAATTCTTGCAAATAAGGTGAAAGAGGAAAGCAAACTTGTAGGTTCGCTTCTTTATTTTTCGTATCCCTATTCTGTGGTCATTTAGTTAATCATAAATAACCTAATATGAGAATCAGAAATACTTACATATGTCCCCATGAGTGGTAATCTATGTCCCTCGGACATGGCGAAAACACTGGACTTGGCTATTTTAAGCAAAAATAGCTAAAAAAAATGTTTAGTTTCATGCTTATGTTTGAGTGGCGAGTGATGACATAATGTAGTTGTTAGTGATTTTGATCACAAGTCATTTAAGTGTATTCGGGTTTTCGTGTCAAAATTTGGTTTGAGCTCGGAATCGGTATAATGTGAGTAGGAGAGTACGGAGGGTACGCTCATATAATCGAATTTATCGAGTACAAGGTTAAAGTGGATAAGGGACACTATATAAAAGTGTTATCGTAGTATATTATATCCTCTATCTGAGTCATATACTGGGTCGAGTAAGTATATTACATACTTAGTGCATCTTAATGCATGGTTAGGTAAATGCTTGATGACAATATAGTGCATGGTGAAAGCTTCATACTCCATGTTGTTTCACGTTGGAAAACTTAGTGCACTTACTTAGTGGAATTGCTAAGTGGAGTTTGGAAAGCATTATATATACATATTGCTACTCAATCTAACGTGAAAATGCATGATGAATGATAATGCATAGTTAGGTTGTTGTCAATTCTAAACCTAACTTATCTATCTTCTTTGTCCATATGTGAATTCATTCACATATAAATACAAGTGTGATCATTGCTTTATGCAGAGAAAAAACAAGAACATTTGGTACGTATGTTTTGACAAAAACAAAACAAAAGAAAACCTCTTATTGTTAATAAGTTCTTTGTTCTTGCCTTAGACAAAGGAAAATCGTCTTATCCTACGGAGATTTCGTGTAAC